>NW_009191175.1:44568-44838 GCF_000690835.1 Fulmarus glacialis | reverse complement strand
ACGGCTGGAAACTCCTGGTGGGAGCCCAAGGTGAAAAATACCCCGGAAATGCTGGCGTCTGAAGCCTTTTCTTGTTTGGGAAGCGCTCTCCCCCGGTTTTGCTGTGTGTGGGTGCTGAGACTGTGTTGCTGGGAGGGGTGTTGGGGGTGTAGAGGTCAGGAGAAGTTTGTGGGTAGGAGAAGGGGATCCTGGGGAGGTGGGCTGGGGGTGCAGGAGGGGCTTGCAGGGAGCTGGAGTGGCATGGGGTCAGGCTGGAGGTCAGGGAAGAGC
>NW_009191175.1:24852-44533 GCF_000690835.1 Fulmarus glacialis | reverse complement strand
AGTGATGGGAACAGGGGGCTGTGGACAGCCTGGGCAAGGGGCTTGACCCCACGAGTGCTCTCCCCTCTTTGTGTGTGCGGTGTGGTGCGATACTGTTGAAGGGAGAACAGTTTTATGTGTGAGGGTTTGAGGGTTTGAGGGTTTTTTTCCTTTTTTTTTTTTTTCTTTAGTTTTATTTTTGGCCTGCGACCCTCTCTGCTGTGATAGGAAAATAATCTGCTCCTGGGCACAGCTAGCATCTTCCTTCATACGCCAAGCAGCCGCCTGGCTTGAGTCTTAATGCAGGCGCCCGTTAACTCTGGCTCTGTCCAGCTGGGAGTGTCCCTGGGAAGGAGTCTTCCCCTGCGCGGTTATCTTGGCTTGCGGGGATGGAGAAGAAACCATAGTTCCCTTTCAGAGGGAGGTGCTAGGCCGGCCTTGATAATTGTGTTAAATCTCCTCTCTTTAAGTCAAAATTAAACATAAGTAAAGCTATGAGGTGAGGAAAACCAAGCCATCTGCTGCCTTCTGGGTGCCCGGTGCCTGTGAGGGCAGAAACAGCCTCTGCGAAGCCATTTGTGTTCAGGTGGTGGGGCAGGACTGTGGTTCAAGCAGCAGGAAACCGACTGCACGCCAGGAAGGCCATGGGGAGAGGGGGAGCTGAGGGTGTGTAGCACCTTCCAGTGCAGCTCATGTGTCCCGAAATGTTTCACAGCTCCTCTTGCTGCAGGCTTTGGAAAGAGAGGGGGTGCGTGAGCAAGGAGGTTGGGCAGATACCGCTGTCAGCCTCAACTGTTCAAAGACTATGAGTTAGCCCACTCATGCCGCTCTCACCCCAGCGTTTTTAAGGAGTGGCATTGGGGTCCTTGTTGGCGTCCTTCAGGGTGAACCGGATTTGCAAGTTCATGCATATCTTCATGCAGACTTGGACCTGGAGTTTATTTTTAATGAAAGACACGAATCTTATGTAGTGTGACTTCAGTTAAAGCAGCAAATGTTCCAAAATATGGGGCAAAACCGTGAAAGCAGGCAATACTGATTTTAATTGCTCATTTTTCCCCAACCCCTTCTTTTTCTAAGATTTCTGTCCTGACTCCCCTCCATTCGTGGGGTGTTTCTTGGTCATGGTGGGGAATAGAAGAGAACTTGTCAATAGCCAGCTCAAATTCTGCTGATTAGTGCTGAAAATATGACTGATTTTTAATGTAACCGGCTGTGTCATGAGGGCCTGGATTGGGACCCTGACAGTTTGTTTCGTGTGGGTCATGAGCTGCAATGGAAGACTAATGACTGTGGCTGACAACTTGAGTCTCCACAGAATAGGAGAAAAGGTTGGCTTTTCCCCTAGAGTGGACAGGAGGTTTGAAGTGGAAGTTAGTTTGTCTGTCCCTTCCCTTCAAAAAAATGTACAGCACATTTTTGAAACTGAGTCATCAAGTACAATTTATTTCAAGTATTTTTAAGCTATTGTGAATTTGATGCACTTTGGCCACATGCTCACTGGAAATTGTAAGGCAGTCTTGCTCAGATTTGCCCTGGCTGGGCTCAAAAAGGTGGTGAGGGAGTTTCCTTGTTGCGGCCCTTTTAGATGAAAGCAGAGCACAAGTCTTAAGGGCGGGACAACTGCCACACAATACCCTCTCTGCAGAGATGGTATAGGAGCAATATAAACTATCCAGCCCCATCTTTCTGGGCAGCCTTTGCTGACAGGGGTGAGCTGGCAGCAGGTGAGGTCGGAAGCAGGAAGGGGTGGAATATTTTGATGCCCTGTGCTCTGGACAAACTGGGAAGGCTCTTGTCCATCAGCCATGCTTGTGCCAAGGGCCCTGCTGTCTCCCCCTGACAGACCAGCATTTCCTGTCGACTGTCTCTGAGCTGTGCTTCTGGAGGGGTGTAGCACAGGGCTGGATACATGGTGTGCGATGGGCAAATCCCCCCCCCAAGTCACTTTGTCATGGAAGTCGTAACAGGGATGCACAGCTCCAGGAACGATTATTAGTGTCTGATGACCTGGCCAGGATTGTGTGATGACACTGAATAAGAGAGAAAAGGTTTTATATCCCATAAACTTGGTTCTCGCTTCAGGGTGAACTGCAAGGCTTTTGAAAATGTGTGAGTTTGACGGCTCTCTGGTAACTGCAAATAGGTGCAAATGTTAATCACTTGAAACAAGTCCTTAAAAATAAGAACAGACACAGGGCTATAGGCAGGAAACTGAAAGAAGAGCTAATTGCTATTTTTCTGGTGTATTTTTTAGATGACATTTAATCCTGCATATATGGTTCTGCGAGTGACCCAGCAGCTCCAGCAGTTTATTCATTTATTTAAAACAGCTTTGTAGTTCACCTTGAAAACCACTTCCTGCCATATGGTTATATTATTTCCCTATGCCACGTTTTTTACTAATTATCAAAACCATTTGCTTTAAAATAGGTGGTTTTAATTTCACAGCCTTGTCTACCTCTCCTGCTTGATCCTGCCCTGGAGTCAAGAGGCTGTGTCTGTTCATTCTCCATGGCAACAGGCTGTGATTTACTTATTTCAATTTAATTAAAAAGCAGCTATCAAATTCTAGGCATCTTATATGTTCCTTATATTAGAAAAATATCAGTGGATCAGTCTCCACAACAGATCTACCAACCTCAAAAATAAAATTCTCAGCCTGAGCCACTGGTTTCTTTCCCAGTCCATCCCCTTTGGAAGAGTTTAGGAGAGGGAGGAGTGCCGTGGCCTGTCCTGGGTGGAGCAGATGGTGGCTGCTGGACTGGGGTTGTGGTAGGAGTCGAGTTCTGGACTCCTGTAGCATTGCTGTTAACATCGGGGTGCCAGTTTAAACCGCAGGACTACCTGTTCAAGCCCATTAGGTCGCCTCTCTCCTCCTGCTGTTGTTGTGCAGCTGTTGGGATGTTTTGGGACTTGATGGGTTGGCATGAACACCCCAGACCTTGTCTGGAAAGGGGAGCATGGGTTGTGTGCTCTGTGCATGGACTCCCACTTGCTGGGGCAGGTGCTTTCTGCAGCAGCTACATCTGCTGAGCCATTTTCTGGGCTAGTGTGAGGTTGTGATGCCGTTGCAGGCTTGGGTGAAAAGGGCACAAGTATCAGTGGGCACAAGCATCTGTACTTGCTGCAGTGAAAATGCAGAAAATGGCAGTTCTGCTAGAAATGTTATTGTGTTTATCAGCTCTCCCCATGTGAGAGATTTTACAAGTCCAAATCCTTTGTGTTGTGTTTGGTTTTTAGGTCCATCTTGAAGCCTATCTGTTTTTTGATGTGTGCATGATACGGCTTTTGGTTTTAAGCTAGTCATAGCACAGAATTCCACAACGCCCTGTTGGTTTAAGCATGCCTGGTATTTGTATGCAGGCTAGAAGTAAAGGCCTTAATCCTAAATTAGTTTTCCAAGTGCTGTGGTTGTACAAATACTAGTTTGTGTTAGTCAGGGATGAGGAAACGTATGGGCAATGCCAAACAGTTGTTGGCTGAAGAGGGGACAGTGTCAGGAAAGAAGCTTGGGGATGGTTGGAGGAGTGTGGTGTGGTGAATTTACTAACCTACAGGTGTTAGGTTTGGTAGTAAATGGACAGAGTGGAACCAGTGTAATTAAGGAGTGCCAAAATTAACACTCCTTTTTGTCTTCAATACCAACAACCCAATTCTTAATAGGATTATTTTCCCTTGAAGGGACCGTTCAGATGACAGCTTTCGGAGTACCTGCGTGCCAGTGGTGTTTTCTTCCTGGGAGAAGCTGGGCCTGCTGAGTTGTGTAACTAGACTCAGGTGCTATTTCTGAGCTCTACTAATGTGTGGAAGAAGAAAAGTTGGCCGTGCATTTTTATTAAGCCTTAAGGAGCAGTTATCATCACAAGAGTGCCTGTACAAAACTGCACTTTTTTTTTTTTTTTTTTTCCTTTAGTGTTGCTACTCCTGGTGCTTTTTCAAAGTCACTGCTGGCAATTTTAACAACAGATGTAGGTTCTTGCTCCTCCTAGCCAAGCCAACGCCAGTGAGGCTGTGGCAGAAAACATTGGACTGTCTCCTAGCTTGCTTATCTTCATCAGTTAAAATTATGTACAGAGTTTCTAGCTGCAGATTCCTGGTGATCATGCACCTGCTGAGAAGACCCAGTCCTCTTTGAGTCCGTGAGGTTAGCAGTTAAGCATGTGTTTACTAGCAAAGTGAGCATGTTTGGTTTATGGGATGCTGAGCGATAAATCTGAAATCTCATGATGTTGTCCCTAATAAAAATAGAATAAAACCAAGCAAAACCTCAAAGCAAGCTTTTGTTTGTTACTGTATTTAAGCAGATATATTCAAGGAATTTATATCCCACTGGTAACATCTTTAATTGTTTATTACTGGTTTTACTAGAGTACAGGCATGATCTGTATTCTTTAAGAGTTCATCTGTTCCTCCTGCTTATCCAGCTTTGAAGTAGACCTCGCTGATATTAATTTCTGTATAGCCTGTAACCTCATCTATAAAATGAAGGGAATACTTCATACAGGCAGCTGTGAAGTTACATTTATTGTCTGTAAATTGCTTTTAGTAATTGAGCAGAGGAGGTGGAGAGGAATAAAGACAGTGGAGTAATACGGGCTTGGGTTTTTTTGATTGGTTTTTTTTTTTAATTGAAAAGAACTGCGTTATTTTTGTACATCTGATGATGTAGAAGCTGATGGGGAAGGAAAAATGCTTTATCAAGAGCACCCCTGAAACTAATTGTTAAGTTTATGATGAAAACAGACATTTCTGAGCATAGTGATGAAGGCAGCCATCTTGTTTGATAATAACAGAGTCCAGTTTAGAAATGGGCACAATTACTACTGGAAATCCTGCAGTACCTGTGATATTTCTCTCTGGTTTGAGTCTGCTCAGTTTTAGTGTCAGTGTTTACCTACATGCCTGCCTTCATCATCCAGTTCAGAAATGCTATTGGTAGGTAGAGCCTAATAATAGGTAAAACTCCCTGTTTTAAGATTATTAGCAAACACTTCTATTGCAGGCTTTTCAGCTAGGCCCCTTCTCTTGTGCTGACCAGTATACTTGTTGGGTGAAACCGCAGTTTCATGTGGGTAAGGATGGATTTTCTTGCTGTGGTTGAACCAATCTAACCACTTGCTCCTTCTAAGAGGGGTGGTCATGCCTTGCTCGTGGCTCTGTGGCCATATTCCTTGCCTTGTGCCCACTCTGGTGCTAAATGGATCCAGTTTGTTCAGCTTTCAGAAAGCTGACTTGCCCAAAAATATAAAAGAGTGAATAGTTTTCTCCTGGGACAGAGAGCTGAACCTGCTCACCAGGTTCAGGCTAGTATCAGAGCTGCCGCGCAGGAGGGGCGAGATTTGTTTTGCCAGCAATGAAAGGTAGGGAATGAAAGAAACGTGGAAGCGGGGCCCCCCCTTTTTTGGCAGCAGTGAACTATTAGCCTGGTTCAGCTGTAATGTGAAACCTCGCCCTCAGCCTTCATTTTCAGGTCCCTCCCTTCCCCTCTGCTCCTCTCATTCTTTCCCTGGGATATACTTGTGTGCGTCCAGATGCTGACTCCATTCCCAAGCAGTATTTTCAAAAGGGAAAAAAAAGGGAAAAGGTTGAGTTTCACTGCCTCTGCGGTAAGAGACATACCATAGCTCCTGAAAGCACATTGCTAACAGCCCATTGCTATGAGCCTAAGAATTATTATTATTATTAGGCTCATATATTATTATTTAAGGGCTCGAAAATAGTAGGCATAACCCTCCTGTATGAGAGGGCAAAAGGAGACTGCCTGAGGAGATAGCTGTAGGCTGAGTTCATGAAAGAGCTTCCCCAAATGTGGTGATAGCGGCCATTTGGGCTGAGGCCTTGGAGTTGGTGAGACCAGGTGGTCCCCGAGGCCTGGGATAAATGGCAAGGGCAGGGAAACATGCGGAGAATTTTCTGCACGCCCCTGGTGGGCCAGGCCTGAAGTTGGGTACTACGGCACCAGGAGGAAGTCTCTCCATCTCTGAACTGTGACTTGCAGTTGCTCCAGGTGCTACTGCCTAACTAATTTTCAGGCACCAGCAGAAACTGGGAAGGCCTTGCGGGACACTGCTGTGGTATTGCAGAACAGTGCCGTCTCGCTCCGGGGATGCAATGAAGCCAGGGGTGTGCTGAAGCTCAGACTCTGTGGGGACTGGCCAAGGCGAACTTTGCTTCTGCTGACCACCATGAACAGTGTTTCTACCTTGGCTTTGGTGTTGGTGTATCAGTGTATCTGTATTAGCCCTTGCTGATTGCGGGGCAGGAGTGATGTGTCACCTAACGAGATGCATACCCCAGCGTCTACTTAGCAGGGGCACGGTGCAGGTCAGAGTGTGCATTTGGGAGACTAGATGGAGACGTCTGCTGGCCTACAGTGATTGCTTTATGGCTAAAGGAGCAGATACTGTGTCTGTCTGGTGAATTTTATTCAACATGAAGGTGAAGATGATGTCAGTGAAGAGTAGTGTGCCAGAGGCAGCAGAATGCAGTGAGCCTATGCATGTGTAGACCGACCGAGCGGCCGTACCTGACGGGAGGGGCAGGTTGCAATCGGTGTGGTGCACAAATTAGAAATGTTTGTGCAGCCATTTTCAAATAAGGAAAGTAGGGAGGGGACGAGGGAATTTGCTCCAACTTGAGAGTTGTTAGAGATTTCTTTCATGCTGTACTGCAGTTGGTTGGGGTTTTTTTTTAAGCATTTAAGCCTAAATTCTTCTCGTTGGTATGTGAAGACATTTTGGCAAGTGAAAGATTATTGTAGGGTTGTGTTGCTTTGCATGGTAAGATTATACACTGGGTGGCTGTTACAGTGGATTTGTGTTCCAAGGATGGAGTGAATAAAGGAAAGAACCAGTGTATTGATATGAAATAATGGTGCCACTGGATATGCTGAGCACAAAGTGTCTTTGTTTTCAAGGATATGTTTTTTTAAAATCTGACACACTTATAAGCTAGCTGCAATATTTATTTTAAAAGACACATTTATAAGAGAGGGGGCAATATAGAAAATGCTGTAAATAATCTCACTGAGAAGTATGTTTTTCTTCCATCCCCTTGCACATGCGTGCAGCCTCTGGGGAAGATGTTAGTGAAGGAGCTGGATAATCGGGGTCTTTTCCGGAGCTGCCATTGTTCTGATTGATGTAGTGGGTATTAGCTGGAGGGGCTGTCTGGGGTTTCATCTCTGCAGTCTCCCTTTTTTTCCTCTCCTTCTGGATAGAGATATGTATGCTGGCACTTTTGTCTTCCACCTACATCTCTTTCTCATCTCCTGTAAATACTTGTTGATTTTTTTTTTTTTTTTTTTTTTTTGTTCTTCTGGCAAATCTTCAGTTGTGCTTGTAATGGGTGACTCTCCTCCTGCACTGCTTAACCTGGCTCATGATGATGGGTGTTCCTGTAAGCCAGTCTTTTCCTGGATCTCTTCGCTGAATTGTCACGCAATCTGCGCAGTCTGGGGCCTTTTCTGCGGTTGTGTTGGTTGCTCTAGCGAAGATCCAGGTATTGTAGCTGACTCCAGCAATGCTCCACCTGCCCTGTGGAGTGTGAAGGAATCCAGTGAAAGAAGCAGCCATTCCAGGGCCCTGTTTGTCCTCAGCCTGGAAGTGCCGAGGGCATGTTAGAGTTCCCATGTAGGACTGCAGTAATTAAATAGTGCTGGAGGAGAGGGGGGAGGAGAGCATGTGATGGTCACTTCAGATAGATTAACAAAAAGGGGCCATTACAGTGCCAGCAGAAGACATCCTTCTGTGGAAGTTCCTAGCTAGGAAATATTTTAAAAAGCTGTCCCAGAGAGTGAGAGGAAAGCCTGATAGGTTGTGCTATAATTAATTGCCCAGATACCACTGGAGGAGCAGTTTGGAGAAGGGAGCTCGTACGTGAACAGGGTGTGGTGTAGAGAGGGAAATGGGAATTTCCTGACTCTTGTTTGCAAAGCTGAAGCATAGAAGGAATTTTAGGCGTAATAGGTGGAAAGAAGGGCTAAAATTAATAGGTAGTTCCTTTTTTTTTTTTTTTTTTGCACTGCATGCTCCTGGCTAGTGTTAGTTGAACATCAATTGAAGCAGTACAGAGCATGCTTGGGAACTGGAGACGTTAAGCAGAAAGAGAGAGTGAATCTGATTAGCTCTGCTTTTCGTGCATTAAGCAGAAAGACGAGCTGAAATGTGATTGCAAACAGATAATAGCAGCAGGCTCCTGAGGCACCACCACAACCTAGCATATGGGGTGATGGATCTAACCATGCCATAGAACCGTTTCTTGTAATAGAAGCCTCTTGTTTTTACGTTGTGGTTTCTGTTGTACTTTCTAATTATCCAATTCATCGCTGTCTGCCATTTTGAGCCTGGCCATGCGGGATGGCTCAGCCCCCTGGAATGTGTGCCCTGCTGAGCACTTCTGCCCTGAATAGTAACCGTAGCTCTGGTAGCCAAACGGTGGGAGGGAAGAGGTGCCAAGGCTCGAGAGTCCTAGCTATTTTCCCCCTTATTTCCAAGAATAATGGAAGTAACAGCTGCTGCTTTTGCCATGCTGTGAAAGATGAGTGCTGGTGTTGCTTGTAAAGCTCTTAACTTCCCTCTGAAAGCGCCAGTATCGGGGTTTGCTGGGAGAAGGTTCCCAGTGACCTGAAAAAAGGGGCATCTATCAGGACTACTTATAAATAATAAATAAAAGCTGGCTTTGCTACACTAGGCACTTTCTCAGCACAGTAGCAGAGATCCCAGAGCCACTGCCAGTTTGTGGCCTTTCCTCCACACGGAGCAAACGCTGCAGAGAAAACAGGCTGGCAGAGGCTTGGCCAATGCAGGCTGGAATTGGCACTGCCGATAGAGCATCCAACATCCCTGTGTGCTGCTGGGGGAGTTTTCTGTGTCTCCTGATGTGGTGACTCCTTCCCTAAAACAAGCTGCTCTCCTTTCTCTCCACCCGAGGTTTTCATTGATGGAAACTAAATAACCGTTTCCAGAACTGGTGTGGATTGGGGGAATACAAAGGGAGTGGGAAGAGCAGAACTCTCCTTAAAATGTCTGAACAAAGCAGAGTAGTAAGAAGCTCACGCGTGTATGTGTGTGTATATGTATTTTAAGGCAGAAGGGGCGGGTCAGACTAGTGTTTCTGTGACCTTTTCTCAACTGTGTCTTGCTTTTCCTGCCTGCTGCCTCTCCTTGCCTGCCAGGGGACTTCCACTTCCTTCCCGCTGACCTGCAGGGCTGCAGGCAGCCTCCCTGCCCCTGTGGCAGCTCCCAGTTCTGGCTCCAAGCCCAAGCTAATAATCCCGACAGATTTTACTGGCTTGTGCTCTGCTCCGTGCCTTGCTGTAGGGGAGACGGTGTGCGAGATTGTGGTTTGCATGACTTTCGGCATCACGCTGGCCGTGGGATTCCACCCGGCGGCATTCATGTGAAACCGAAACCTCTTAATAAGCACCGGCTGAGCTTCTGGTAGAGCCTGGCTTTGCTCAGTGAGGCCTCTTGCTCTCCTACCTGCAGGTGACCAGCTAGCACACATGTCATCCAAACACACCTTCTAATTGTCTCTGGCTGTCCGGATGATTGCCAGCAGTATGGGGTTCGGGTGGAAGTAGGAGGTGTTGATAGCCAGGAAAGGAAAAATTCATCAGGCACTAGAGAGGGTAATGAAGATCTCCTCTCACCACTCTCCCCACGCATCAAAGCACACTTAAAAAAAATAGAGCGTTCATCTTTGACCCCCATTAATGGCTGGCTTGGTCTGTGTAAGAGTTTTATGAGTCTGCTGCTGCTCCCACAGAGTTTAATTATTTAGAGCGTGAGGTGGAGGTTTGTGCTTTCACTGCTGATGGTCCAGGGTTCAGGCCCTCCTGACGGACTGGGGGGGTTGGTTACAAAGGCAGTCTGGCTCGGTATGCAACCGCTTGCTCTGAGGAGCCTAAGGGAGGTGCGAGCTGCAGCTGTGCAGTCCTTGTCAGGGCTGGGAGCATATCCCTCTCTCATTGTGCGAGCTCCACGTGACCGGATCGTGTCGAATTCAACGTCTGTGTCCTTATCTTCAGGGTACTTAATGGTCGGGACCTGAGATGCCTTAAATGACTACCTGAAGCTGCCGGGTGGGCATGCTTGTGGCAGATCCTGCTTGTTGCTGAGCCTAGAGCCCCCCAATCGGTGGTAGAGGCTTTAAGGGCTGGTGTAAGACTCTGGCGGCAATACCTGATTTATCAGACCTGGGCTACACGCCCTTCCTGCTCCCCGCGGTGGCATGCCTTCACCTGCCTTCTTTCTGCTAACAGCCCCCTCCCGTTTCCCCCAGCTCCTGCTCTGCACTGTAGCAATCACGTTTCCTACTGTAAGATCCCATCTTCAGCCTGTTGCTCCCTTCCCTTTGCAGTATGTCAGGTTGTTCTTGCCTTCCCTACTTTTCCCCACCCAGCTCTTCTCTGCTGCTAATCCTCCCAAGACTTGGGAACACAGAACAGATGCAAGGAACAACCGGGCAATTGACTAATGTGCTCGGAGACCTTTGTGCAGCTCTCATTCCCAAACAGGTGGCTGGCCAGCTAAACCAGGAGTATTTCCCAGCTGTCCTGCTGACCATTCAGCCACGTTTCCACTCCTAGTGGGAAGGTGCCTGGCTCCAGGTCAGTTGACTGGGACATGGGCTGGTCTGATGCATCAGCTGGACAACTGGAAGGGTCACACTGATGATGCTGGCCTTCTGGCCACCACTGGAACGGGTCAGTTCCTCTCGGGGTTGTGCCGCCTCTTATGTTGGCCGGTCCTGAGGGCTTGCAGTGCTCATCAGGGCTGAAATGAAACAGTGGCAACTGTTCGGTGCAAGACTGTAAGCGGAGGCTTGTTTCAGAGCAAAAGTGGCTGATGTTGTGGATCTGGGTTTGGCTGATAGCAAAATGAATTTATGGGTGGACTGGGAAGCCTTGTTTAGTGTGTAAGGTTCACACTATATTTCTCTTACCATGCCCGTCGATAATGAAAATGCCTATCACAGCAGACACCAACCTAGTGGGTCGCCTGGTGTGTTGCTGCTTCTGAAGGCTGAGCTCGTTGTGCATGCAGGGGCTCACTTCTGTACTGTCTGCTGCTATTTCTTACCCCCTGAGCTCAGGGACCACTTGAACCTTCACCTTCTCACATCTGTTCTCCTGCCATCTCCTCGTACGTGCCTGATCTCCTGTTTTCTGCCGTAGCAAGGGCCTGTGCAGGCTCTTGTTTGCATGCCAATGGGGTCTTTATGCTACCCCTATTTACCCTGGTTTATCTCTTCCCATTCCTTTCCCTATTCCTATTTAATTTCCTTTGGTGTGGGACTAATGTTCCAGGTTGTGTTGGGAGACTGGGTTGAGCTGAGATGGCAGAAAGAGGGTGGAGGGGAGGAAGGGGCTTATACTGGTAGATGTGAGTTTCTGCCATCAACTCAGTCTTTAATCTGTTGATTATTATGGACCTAGCTAAATCAGCTGGATCTGCTAGACAAATGCCAGGTGCTCTGTGTCCTGCCTCCATATTCTACTCTGTTTTTCTATTTTTTTTTTTTTCCTGAAAATTAATAGGATTCTGCCCATTGATGATTAAAACATCGCCTGGAGTTTTGGAATGGATCAGATGCGTCAATCAAATGTTACCACATTGCATCCAAAGAGAGGAATGCCATCCAGCTGGGGGTAGGGTCTGTTTTTTCTTTGCCCCCATCAGTATCTAGAGTTATTGGAAACCTTTTTGGTTTTTAAATGCAATAATTTTTAATAGAAAGTACTAGTTTTCAAACTTAATTACTTTATTGTGTGAAAATGTGACTGCTTTCTTTTTTTTTAATTGGTATGGAGCAATGTTGTACCTCTGTATTCAAAATGTTATTCATAATCTTGAGCTTTGCAGGGCTTTGGTAAAGAAAACATTTCAGTAACTACTTCAAATATTTTAGGAGGGAAATTTGGTGTTTTAAATGAAAAGTAAATCTATTCTGATTACTAAGAAAGATGAAAATAATTTAACTTTTTTCAGAAATGTCAAAGTTCAGGTCATTTGTCCCGGTTTTAGAAATTAATGTAAAACAGACTAATACCCCTGCATAAACTGTTCCCCTTGCAACAGGGGAGAGGAAGCAAATAGATCAGTAGGAAGCCACATGTCTCTGTATGCTGCTTACGGGTACTTGGTTACTGTGGCAGCAGGTATAGCATGAGACCTGGAATGAAATAAAAGGTCAGAGAGAATGTGAATCTGGAGCGTCGCATGGGCTTAAAGCACAGGTTGCAGCCCGAGCGGCAAACTGAAGTGGCTTTTTGGCTCCCTTCCACTTGCTAGTGCACGGCTACCCATTATCCTCTCGCTGGTATGCCACTTGGCTGTTTCAGCAGAGAGGCTGCAGAGACAAAACACTTGCCTGGCTCTCAGAAGTGGGATGGACTTTCCAGGTCAGGCATGAGAAGATGTGTGTTAGGGTTGTGTCCGGAAGTAATGCTGTTCTAGTGTTGCTCACTTAAAATCCGAAGCACCTTATGCTTCACGTTGATTTCCTGTTCTTGTTAAAATTGCTTTTGCTTTAGAAATGAGGGGTCTTAAAGCTGAGGGGTTTGGCAGAGCATGCTGCAGAATGATTCTTTTCTCCTCAGTGTGTAAGTTTCCTGAATGAATGATTTTGAAGTAAAGTAGTATTTCCCTGCAGAGCCTGCCTCTGTTAAGTCTTTAGACTGTCACAGCAACAGTGAGACTACTAGTGCAATATTAATAATTTATGTGTGTCCCTCATTTTGGACCTTTGTCAGTCATTTTGGCCTCGGCAGGCTAGGAGAGATGAGAAAAGCACGCGTCTGTTTTGCTGCTGTTCTCTCTGCATATCTTCTCAGGGTAGGCAAAGGATTTTGGTATCCAGAGAATGTCTATCTGGAACCTTTTAGCAGTGCTAAATTTACAGAAATAATACCAGAAAATAGAATAACGGTGTCTCATTTCAGTCAGCTCTGCACAGGGTTGTACTGCTTTCATTGGATGTCTGCAACAAGTGTGATTCAGATGTTCATGAGCTTTGCCTGGTTGCAGTAGGTGAGGGAGAGGTGAACCCCTTTATGGGTCCCTTCTGTGTGATGAGCCCAGCCAGGGGTTTGCTGCGTGTGTATAATCGGCCCCAAATGTTTCTGTGCTGCTGCAGCTGCACATAGCTTTCTTCAAAACTGGGCTTTGTGTCCTCGATTCTCTCCCTCACCCTCTTCTAAAGAGAGGGAGATGGTCAGGTAGTTTGTGCGTTTCCTGAGTAGGTCCTGCTCGAGGTGAGAAGCAGAAGACTCTCTGAGCCAAATGAAAACGGGTCTTCAGAAGCAAGGCTGATGAAAGGGTGTCACCAGACAATTCAGCTGGTTTAAATACAAAGTGTTAGTGAATTCTGGAATTAACTGTTGCAGGCTTGCGCTTGGTGTTAGCAATCATCTGCACACCTTCCAGCTTGGATGTCTACTAGGTACTTCTCCTTCAAACCCTGTTAGAAGCATGGCACCGCATTTCGGGGAGTTTTGAAGCGCCACTGGTGTAGCGTGCATGAACTAGTCGACATGTTTCAGCGAGTCTGTGTTCTTGCAGGCAGGTACTGAACAGTTTGAGTCAGATCGGTCTACTTTGAGTGGTATTTAGCAAGCAGGTAAGGAGTTTGCAGGAGGTTGGAGAGTTAGCTCCCATCTGTTGCTGGTGGTCCAAAGTGGTTGATTCACCCCAGGCAACAGGGGACCCATGGGTTCTGGGCTGCTGAGTCATGGATGGATGGATAGATGGATGGATGGGACTGTCTTGGAGAGGAGAATGTTCTGCAAAGAATTTAATCTGTGTCTTAAGCCTGAAATAGCTTTACTGAGGAAAGACAGATTTCTAGAATAATTGTTGGGGGAAAAATGTTTCTTTAAAACTGGATTACATTGTTTCAAATTCTGTTTTTGAACCTCTTGGCTTGAAGAAAGTTTGGCTCAAAAATTGCTGTGTATGTGCAGAAGGATCTGCAAAAAGATTAACGGATAAGAAGAAACTTGGTCTAATTGTTTTGTGTTGCACTCACTAAAACATCTTTTCATTTGAGACTGAATTTTTTGCCATGGTTTGTACCTTTGTAGTTCAAACATACTCTCCTCCTGGATTCTCTATTTTAAGTCTCCTGAGAGCTTGTATGTACAGTTTGAAGAAAACAAGATGTAACTGAGTTAAGATTTCTTGAACTTAAGTTTTAATACTTAAATTGCATAGCCAAATGGTTTGGCTGCTGGTGAATGGTTATAGTTCAGAAAGAAACTAAGATGCCTTGTTGGACTTAGATGTCTTGGTTGGAGCAATGAGAATTTCTTTTTTCTTTTTCTTTTTTTTTGGACTGATAAGGGGCTAGAGCCTTACTCCTGCCTCTGCACTTGTGTGCTTTGTCTGATATACGCATGCATTTGTAATAAAAGACTTTTTGCAAAGCAGGACTGATTTCTTCTCCAAAACAGGGAGAATTGGGAAGCTGAGTTGGAAGACTCTTTCCTTTTTTTTCTTTTTTTCGCCCCCCCTCCCCCCCGTCTCCCTCCTCTTTACAAGAAGTTACTTTAAATAGGGAGCTGTTCTGCAGGTTGCAACCAGAATTCTATAATAAGATCTCTGTTCGCTCTCCCTACTTTTTCACATGCAAAGTTGTGGCTGTAATTATATGACAGCTGCCCTCTTGGCTGACATGCAGCAGATTGAACTGGGGATCTCCAGAGCTAAAAGTGTGAGCTGCTACTCTGTGAGCTAAAGCTCTATAGCTGGAGGCTGTAATGATCTATATCCTTCATGACTGAGTGTAGAAGGGAGCTGCAAAAAGCATTTGTTGAGTTATGGTGCATACAGGGTACTCACTGCGTGCATGGTTACTTCCCGGGTGTACTGGAAGCTTTCTTTGAATGGTTTGTGATAATTGTACCAACAGTTGTCAACTCATGGGTACTTTAAAATGACACTCCATTTTGAAGCCTTTCTACCTTAAATAAAATAACTTTACTAGCCTGCTAGTCAGGCACAGACGTTTGTTGCTCTGTGTGTACTTTGCGCTGAGCATGGGAGACCCTGATATTACTGGGGTCCTTCAACTCTAATGCAATGTAAGTAATTGTTAACAATACTAAGTGCAATGTGAAAAATTCTACAGCACCAGTTACCTTCAGACAAATTTGCCTTTATGCTTTGCCATTACAATAGGTTTTTCATAGATGGCACAGTGGGAGCTTTGTAAAAGCAAAGGAAGGAGAAACTGGAATTGTTGGAATCTCTCCGGTTTCCTAAGGACCAGGAAAACCTGAGCAGTGCCAAAGTTTGTCAGGCTGAGGAAAAATGAAGGGAAGCAGAACCATATGGAGCTTCATGAGTAGTGTCAGCCGTGGGTAGCTTCTGCAACCAGTGTTGTGGGAGAGGGGGAAGTGTGTTACAAGTTGAGACATTAATTTTGAACTTTGTGATGTTCTTAACACCTCCTTTCCCTCCCTCCATCCCCAAACAAACAACAAAAAAACCCCAAAAACCAAAATGGGAGATATGTGTCTGGTAGCTTTAAATGGGGCAAAATACGTGTTCCTGTTGATCTGTATAGTTCAAAACCAAGCTGATCTTTCCCCCATTCAAAAAATATAAAAAGGAAATGTTTAAGGGAGGCAACTAAACATTAAATAAATTCAAAACTGAGACAGTCCTTCAGATATAAAACACTAAGTTAGTACTGGCCCAGTGTGTCAGAAACTTACTTGATACCAGATATATTACTAAAAGTGAGATTCTCTGCTGTAAATTAAGATAATTTCCATATATGTTAGGTCATGTCCAATTACATAAATCTGACCATGCTAAATCATTGTTTAATTAACGCCTTCCACCCTAGTTGCATCCTCCACTGCCTTTCTTTGCATGAATTCATGCACACAGGGTTAGTATAAAGATACCTATAACACGGCTTAAGAAATTCCTATTTCCTCACCTCTCACCTCACATTCTGTACTGTACCACCACTGTCATCCCATTGGTTGTGAAGATGCAACCGTTGGTAGGACCATGGTGTAAAATACATCAGTGACCTGATGTGGGTCAAAAGCCCCATCCCTCCAAATATATGAAACAACCCAGGCTACAACGATCTAGTCCATGGTGCTGCCTTGCAAGCAGAACTGGGGAGGGGATGTCGCAGGCGTGGTGGAGGGAATTTCTTAAGTAGGTTTTAATCGTGAAAGAAGCGTCTTGTGGGACTGGCCCCATCAGGCCGTCTCACCAGTCCTGGGGCTCGATTCTGTACTGCCCGCCCTGTCACTCCTTACAGAGACAGCGGGGTGAGGCTTCCCCGCTTCCCTTGGGAGCCTGTGCCACAGCTAATAGACTTCACTGTCAGGAAACATTTCTTGATTATGCTTTAATCATGGGTGTCAAACTCCTGGTCCCTGGGATGACCTTAGCCTGCATCAATAGAAGTGCCTTCCTCGCATGTGCTGCCTAGAGCCTGCTCTCCCCTTCTTCTCTGGCATTTACTGCAGGCCTCTTTCAGCTGCAGGCAGCTGTACCTTGGCTCAAACTCCACTGTCCTTAGCGCTGCTGTTGGAGGCCGTTGCAGAAGTACGGAGCTGGGAGCCCACATCAAGGGCTTGAGTTGCGATCTGAGACGGGCTTGTCACTCAGAGTAGGTTTTCAAGAATCCAGGCTGCTGGCAAGTGAGCAGATACAAGCTGAAGCAGCATTCGTGTGTGTCTCTACCTTGGATAGGGCCAAGTCCAAGGAATCTGTTACAGCGGAGCTATCCCCTGACCTAATTACATTGCTGTCAAACTCAGGAGCGCGGGTAAGACTCCAGTATATTCCTGCAGTCAGTTTAAAGCAGGGCTCTCAATTTCTTTTACATGGCAGAGTTTGTGCCATCTATGTTGAAGCGGCTAGGAAGAGCAACCCAGCCAAGCTGTTTGTCTGTGGGGCTGTAGAAATACCAACAATGAGGCTCCGCAGTGAAGACTCTGCACGCAGTGTATCCAGTTTGGCAGGCATGGGGAAAGGCGTGCTCACTCTTCAAGGGATGGCTCTCTCCCGTGGCTGATAGCAGTTACTGCCAGGTTGCGGTGGCTGCTATGAGAGGATGGACGGGTTTCCTGGGGAGAAGAGCATGCACCCACTGTTTCACAGCCCTGGTATGCAGTATAGTCTGGTTGCACTAGAAGACTTTTTTTTTCCCCTAGCACATAGTTGCTGTTTTGCACGTGTGGACATCATGTAAGCATTTGCTGTCTTCCGAGTCTCTTCTCTTTGTTGCCACTTGCTGAACCCCTTCAGTTCCTTGTATTCCCTTTCCAAGGTAGGATGAGTAGAGCAGGTTTCAGTGCTGCAGAGGTGAATATATCTTTGATTTGTATCATATCATTATGAAATCAGTACTATTTTCTGGTCTGTTCCTAGTATGGTCAGACAATTTGCTTATTCTCCTATCTGCTTCTGTGATACTGGTAGACCTCGTTATGTGATGTCTTTTAAAAGAATGGATGTAATTACTCCAGAACCAGAGAATGTATGAACTGTTCAGATAATGACCCATTAAACTGTTCACAACCAGAATAGTTGTGACACCAGATATCTGAAGTAACTTCCTTATTGTTTCTCCTGATCTCCTCCTCTGTGCCCAGGGTGGACCCTCTACATCCCCCTCCTTCCTCTGCGTCATCCAGTTCATGTCCTGGCTCCCTTCTGCTCCTCACCCCTCTGCCAGGGAGCTATTTCTGTGGTGTCCCCACACAGATCCCACTCCTCACCTGCCGTGGGTTCTCATCCTCCTCCTTGCTCCTCAGAGGTCCTTGTCCGCCTTTCATCGGTGCTTTACCATCGTTGGCTCTTCTGCATAGCTGTGCCTTTCCTGACTGTACTGCCTGCTTCACAAGGGAGAGCTTTCTGCTTTCCCCCATTCCCAGGGGAGAAATAAAACTTATGTCTCAGCTAGAAGTGCATAAAACATGGCCACACTGTCACCAGATTTTTGGGTTTTTACGTCTTGTTTGGCTCAGGTCATCTCTTTACAGTTAGCCATGCATGAAGTATTCTTCTTCCCTTATCTTTGTTTTCATGGGGTTTGCATGCAGTGTCTTGCTCTCCTGGGGCTAAGTGCCATGCCTGTTGAATCCGAGGGTGTAGTTTTACGAGCGTTGTTTTCAGCAGCCCCTGCTGCTGCTCCTGAGCTGCTTGTTCAGCTCTGCCAGTGCAGCTGAACGTGCTGCTGCACACTGAACTGGATCAGGGAATTGATCTGGATTAAAGTAGCCAGGGTGGAGGGGAAAGCTGCTTAACCCAGCGATTTGCCCAAAGAAATACTTGAGAAACTACAGTTTAAGGGCACTTTGACTTTACAGCCCTTTGACTAAAAACCCCCTGGTATAGAAATCCCTTGTTTAAATGTAGCATTGCTGCCTCCCACCCTTCAAACCCTCCTCCCAAACTAGTAAGACCAGCAGCCACCTGCTTCAGGCTTAGAGCAGCTGCTGCAGGTTAAGATGCGCTGTACAGCTGCTCTGGGAAGCGTGGGCCACGATGCCGTTCAGAAGGGTCGAGGACCCCCTGCAGTAAAAAAGGATATGTGTCAAAGAGTGTGCAAAATCATCCTTGTTGTGCAACGTCTCAGACTTAGAAAAAACTTCTTGCTTATCATAATTGCTGGTCTGGTTTTACCTTGAGCTTTTTAATGTTCCAGGACATTGCTGTGTCACTAAGTTTCTGGGAAATATAGCATACCTCTGGATGCCGGCTTGAAACTTTGAAAACACTTGCCCCTGCCCTGCTCTGCGGGACACGTTTAACCTGCCCCAGCCCTTCTGAGCTGCTTGAGTGGAGCCCTGTCTGGTGGCTCTGCTCCTGCTCCTCCACTTGGCTTTCACGCACCCTTTCCTGTCTCACCCGTTTGTGTGCTCCCAACTTCATGCTGTCCTGGGTTTAATTTTTGTTTAAGATCTTCGTTCCTTTAATGACAGCGGGAACCGAAGGCTGTTCTCTGTGGGGGCTGTGGTGCGTGGCTGTGCTTGAGGTAATGAGACTTGATGAAAACCTCTTGTTACTGTGGCAAGATTTCTTCCTTCTCTGTGTTTAAGAAAAGGGGAGGGGGGAGAGAAAAGAAAAAGTGACAGATCCTGCTGGGTATGTTAATATATTTTTAATGGCTTGCATGTGGCTAGCTGAAGACTTTTTTGCCCAGCCTGTGAGAAAAGTGGAGCAGCGTGTTATTCTTGTGCACCTTTGACTGAGCTTAGCCAGGAGTTGAAATGGGAGAGAGGGAGTGTTGGGTGAAAATATCACAGAAATCCTGATGATACAAATGAAATCTGCTAGAGATGGAGGGGGGTTGGCGGGGAGAGGAAGAAGATTGGATCCCAGATACCTCCTCCCCCTCCCCAAATCTTCCTCTTTTTCTGGAATATTCCACCGTCTGCGATCATCAAGAGAGCTACTGTCTCAGACTGTGGTATTTCTACCAGTGGTGAGGGGAGAGCTTTTTCTGAAATAATTGCTGTATTTCTGATGAGAAACAGAATTTTTTTTTTACTCTATGGTGGGGAGCTGGGGAGGGGAGGGAGCTGGTGGGGTTGCAGAGGGAGATGCGGGTGGGGGGGCACTGGGCATTTTCCCCTTCCAGCCTTAACATGCTAGTTAAGCTGCAGGCAGGATGAGGCTGGTGGTCTGAGCCAGCTCCCTGGGGCGATGGGGGTTTTGCT
>NW_009191175.1:20694-24791 GCF_000690835.1 Fulmarus glacialis | reverse complement strand
CTGTGGGTCCTGGGGGTCAGGAGCCCGGCGGCCGGGGCTGCGATGCGGAGCGGAGCAGGGGTGCGCTCGATGGAGCCGCAAGGAGGAATACGCACGAGGAGAGCGAGAGCTGCTGGCAGAGAATTAATGCTGCATAGCCCTGGTGAGAGGGGGAGAGAGCAAGCAGCGAGGAGCCCTGGCGCTGGTGCGTGCCGATTAGATAGAGAAGCCGGGAGAGGATGGCCCTGGTGACACATTGACAGGTTGGCTGGAAGGGGTTATGGTATGGAAGGGTACGATGGACTGAGCTCACCCCCAGCAGCTCCCGCCATAGGAGGTTTGGGGGAACAGTGGTGTTTCTCTTCCGTCCTTGCACTCTCGTTCGTACAAAATCCCAATCGAAGGTGATGTAACCCTGGGGCAGGAAGGACAGAAAATCAGGTAGACACTAAACCAGCATTTTCCCTGGTGCCAGCAACTTCTTGTTCCTCAGGAAACAGCTACTGTGTCAGCTCTGCATTTCCCCTGTATTCAGCAACAAACTCAGCTCTCTGTCCACTCACAGGAGGTCTGTCTACCCAGTGTTGAGCCTGCATGGTTTGGGGGGCCTCCTCCAAGTGAGGAAGCCAACGCATGAGAGGCATCTTCTTGTCAAGGCCATAAAGCCATGCCAGCATCTGTTGAGGCAGGTGCACGGCTGGGGTCACTCTTGGGAAGACGTTGGGAAATTGTTTTCTTGAGTCCCTGCCCAGTCCTGGAGTAGTGTGTGAGATTGTTGCCAACAGTTCTCGGCTGGCTTCTTGTTTCCGTCGAGTGACCGTGGTGCTAGAAAATGTCCTGCTGCAGATGAATGCCCCTTCTTGGTGACAACATCTCTGGGTGTTCCTGAGGCAGCATCCTAGCAGGGTCAAACCTGTATTTCTGTCTTTTTTTGGAAAAATTAGAAGTTTGACTGTCTGCTTAATTTTGGAGCCGAGGAACGGTGCTAGACTGGCAGCTCTAGGGACGTCCTTTGTAGCCTGCCCCTGCCAACGTACCAGATTGCTGACTCCCAGCCAAACTGTCCCCTCTGATTTTTAAGTAGCACAAAAACAGTTTGTGGGAGATTTCTCTGAGGATACTGTAAGTTTTTTTGCGTTACAGAAGACTGGAAGCACATATGGTGAGTTACCGATACCTAACTGAAAGGACAGCAACTTGTTAGCCCGCACTGACCGGATTGCTTGGCTGATCTGACCATACCTGTATTTAGACTTAAATTAATTTTCAGCTGATTCAGTAAAAATTGGTTTAGTAGTGATGCAGGCAAATCAGGGACACATTTGCTTTCTGTATAAATCTGTGCACGCAAAGGTTTAATGCCATTTTACCCGTCTGCTTAAAGTACTTCAGCTTGCCTCTCCTGTGTGTCCTCGTGCAGGCAAGCCCTAGTTTTCGGTGAGCGTCCACTGCTTTCTTAACCCAGTTTTCCAGCTGGGCTGAAGTTGCTGACGGCATCATGGCTTATCCAAGAGCATGAGTGAATGTGAATTGGCACAAAATCAAACCCAGAGACCCACCAGGCTCCCAGTCCTGTAAATTCTGGGTTGTTGAAGCTCTACTTTGCTTGAGTAGCCAACAATAACAGTCAGCTAATACAGTCATATAGTATTATTTTTACTCAGGCCTCTTCCATGGATCATATGCTTATAAAACAACTGGAAGGTTTTTGTTTGTCTCCTTAAGCATGCTTTCTAGTGTCGTGTCCAGATTAGATTTAAAGATGACCCAAAGGGAATGTTTGTTTTACACTGGGCTTGTACCAATTTATCTCCCCCCTCCACCCCACCACGATGGATTTAAAAAATGGTACTGTCATCAAGCCTGATATATCTAAGGCTACAATAAAGAGTAATGCGTGCTCTGTGTTTTAATTTTTTTGAGGGCTTAGTTAGAGAACTGCTGCTGAGGTATAACGGATGTTTCTGTGAGCTCTAATACTTTAATTGTAGGTAAGAGAGTTTTGAGTCTACTGGCTGTCTTCAGCTTAGAACAACTGAATAAATACCAGTCTTGGTATAGACAGTAGCAAAAGCAAGTGAAGACCAACCAGAATTTGACGTGGGCTGAGTAAAATCCCATTCCCTTTCAACATCACAGCTTTCAGTTTCTCACTGTTTAGGAGGACAGCATTTTCTTGGTCCGCTGATTGTCATAGTCCTTCAGCCTAGAAAAAACTTTCATTCCTAGATGGGGAAGATGAGGGAGGTAAAGGAAACGGGCAGAATTTTTGTCTTGACATTCTTTATGTAGTACGTTTTTAAAAAGAAAATAAAATCCCCAAACTAAAACAAAAAAACAAACCACAAAGTCACATGCAGCCATCTATTTTTAATTTTAAAGATTATTTTAAGGTCATCTCTAGCAATCTCATGCCACAGACCACTTGCTGTAACATCCCCTCTGCTAAGATGTATTGCCATAGCCCTACTTTTCTGTAGGATTTACAAGCACAAGGCTGTGCAACATGGTTTTCTTGCTTTCTAGTTCCTTCATAAAAGCAAGCTGTTGGGGAGGGTCTCAGAAGACCATGGAGTATCTTGCTGATGTTGCATGCAGGTAAAAAGTGGGCATGTTTTTTCTGGGAGGGGAAAGGAGTCTCCTGACCACAGTGTTTAATTCCCTTACGCAGGAGGGGGAGCGTACAAGGCTGGGGGAAGGTAGCTGACATGGGTGCCGATCAGGGTCCAATGAGGGTGTCCCAATGAAGTGGCAGTGATGTTTGTTTGTTAATTTAATAATCCTTCACCCCAAGCTTGCCCCTGTGCCTTTTCTCTCACTCCTGTTAGCCCTTCCCCCTCCTTGGGAATCTGTGGTCCCGTTGGGGGGAGTAGGGAATTGCAGTCTGTGAACTGCACCCAGCAGCCCGTGGTGGCGGCTGCGGCTGCTGCTAAATCAGCCAGCTGAGCACCTGCTGTCTGCCCGCTAAGGGAACTGAGCAGCCAGCTATTTGTTTTAAAGTGACATTGTCAAAATAAAAATCCTATTTTAAGCAGGCTCTTCCCTGCATTCCTGAATAATGCACTGGACTATTAAACTAAATGGAATTTTAGAAGTCGCATTGGTCTCCCATTTGTAGCCAGAGGGGATGGCCTCGAGCATCAGGTATGAATTACCTACGCGCCCTGCAACCACAACTTTGAATCCCAGCAGGCTTGACTTATCCCTGTCTGCTGAGGTCGATAAATTGACTTCCATGCAGCTTATTATGTGGGGCTCTTTCAGATGTGACCTTATTAAAACCTGGAGTCCTCTCTGGACGTTAACAATCCCCATGGCTGTTTCCCTAAGTATAGGGGAGGGTGTTGCTGCAGTGTCCGTGACAAAATCTCTTCCTTCCCCAAAATCTCTGCTGAGAGGGGCACGTGCCAGTCGTTCACCGTGCCTCAGACATGATTGCAGCATGTTGCTGAGTGAACGGACTCTTCTGTGAGGGGCATCAAAAGCAGATACCAGCCTCATGCTAGTGTAAGGGCTAAGGCTTCTAGCAGGGAGGCTCTTCCCTGAATGGGTAGTTGCGTACTACACTTGAATACATTGTATTGTTGGTGAGATTCCTGTTTTTCATTAAAAAAACAAAACAAAACAAACCCCAAAAAAACCCCAGCTCTATCTAGCCAGCTGCTGTATCATTTCATAAACCTCAGACTGTTTCCTTCCCTCCTCCTGACCTATCAGTTCGTTTTTATGGTGCCCTCAGAGCTGCCGCCTTCTCTGTCTCCCCTTGAACTTCCTCCCCCCATTCTTCATATGCTTGGCCACAAGACAATATTGAAATGCCTGTGTGCTCAGATGGGAGTTTAAACTGCTACGAGATATTTAATATGTGGAAGACAAAACTGACTTGCCACAGATATGCGGGAAAGAGAAGGGAGTGACCCAGCATCCTAGGCTGAGGCTCGAGCTAGCGCCTGCTCTTTTCTCCCCTGACTCCCAGCCTCCTGAGAAAGTTAGAGGTTTCTGCCAGTGTCACATCTCTGCTCCTGCTTATCTTCCAGCGCTCTTTTTTCCTGGCCCTTTTCTTTTCATCCTTGCTCAGAGCATCTTGGGTAGCACGCAAGTAGAGAACGGGCCTTTGT
>NW_009191175.1:0-20676 GCF_000690835.1 Fulmarus glacialis | reverse complement strand
AAGAGGAGCACCGTGGTTAGGGCACTGTCCCTGGCTTTGGTTCCCCTGTTTGGATGCTCTGCTCTCTGCAAAATGGGGCTGTTGCAGCCCATAGGGCTGGAGGATGTCCGTGCTTACAGGCTGCAAAGCGCTTGACAGCACGAGAGAGGAAGGCTGGGGATCGATGACTGGGCATCAACAGCTGCAGAGCTGCCCCTGCCCTGCAGTAGCAAAGTGGAATTGGCACCTTGGGCTTTGCTGGGAAACAGGGTGAGAGCTAATAAAAGATCAGTTTCTAATCTTCTGTTTTGGGGGAAACGCTGAGCAGCAGCAGAAGTGCTGGAGCTGCTGATCTACAGATTGCTGTGGCTTGGCTTAGTCTTATTTCACATTATAATGATTTTCTATGAGCTTGTGTGTGTGTGTGTGTGTTAATGAAGGCTTTGGTTCAGTACAAGCTGTTATTACTGGACCACGATTTCTTGGTCTCTTTCACAAGCAAGTGAATTTTCCTGCCTCTCTGTATGCACATGCATGCACATGTGTGTGCACTTGGGGATCTTTCAGGATGGAAAGTGCAGTGGAAATGTAAAATACTGTAATTACGTGCAGCGTTCATTTCTATTTTTGCTCTGCAGTCAGCTTGGCAAGTGGAACTCTGTGTCTGGGCAGTCTCATATCTGATCTGATCTATTTGTCTGTGCTTTTTTGCATTGTGGTTTACAGCCCTGCAACTGAAACCTTCAAGATTACTTAAAGATGGAATGAGAGTATGCTTCCATTGAGCTTTGTAAAGGCCATTTCTTCTAGTGCAAAATAATGGGCCTAAATGACTTGACAGTGCTCCTTTTAAATCCACCACTTGGTTCCTGAGGGGGCGGGGGCGAGGAGGTAATGTATAGGTCTTACAGGAATAAAGCCAGTGTTTTGTGCTCCCCTGCGGCTCTGCAGCAGTAGCTCACTGACTGACCCTATTAGTAGACCCGTGCTGTCATCACGGGCGAGTCCGGTGTGCAGACGGGGAACTGAACTAAACAAATAGCGTGAAGTTAGGGGATGTGGTGAGGCTATGGCAGCAACTGCCAAATGGGGGAAAAAATGAAATGCTGGTGGGGAGGAAGGGATACTCCCTTATAGCTTAGTGGTAAAAAAAATCTGAGTCTTTCCTTCTCTCCAGTTTCCTTTGAAGTTGCAGCCATGCGAATGACAGGTCCGAGGAGTTCCAGTGCAGGCAATGCCACAGAGCGCCGTAGAAAGGCAGGTGGGGGATACCAGAGGGGTGCATTTCTCTCTGAGCCGCTCCTGAGCCCATGCACCAGCATTGCTCTTGGAGAAGCTGCAACTACTGCTGGAACCTCTTCTGGATGAGAGGTAGAGCTGAGGCCTCGATCAATCGATTGTTAAAGATCCCACCGCACTTTTCACGAGATGAGGGGACAGTAACCTCGGTGTCCTGGCCAGATTCCAGTTCATTACTTTCTGCCCATCTAAAATTTCCCCTTTCCCTCCCCGTGCCGTTTATCCTGGAGAAGTTATCATTCGCTTCCTCTCTTAATGACTCACGGATAATGCTGCTGGCACACAACTGATGCTTTACTTCATCCTGGTGATGAGGGAGTGATCCCTGTGATTTGGGGTCTTTGGGCTGAAAGAGGTGCTATGGAAACACAAAGATGTTTGGAGTATACACATACATACAAAAGCACTGTTGGTTACTGTTCCCTTCAGCTGCTATTTCAAAACAGGTAAACAGGTTTTCTAGTTCCATCTTCCAGCTAAATCCAAATCATAAATTTGCGTGTGTGTCTTCAGAGTGTGTGTGTGTGCGCGCAAGCCTGTCTCTTCCCCCTCTTCCGTCTTGGAACAAGAAGAATGTGTCAAGCCCTCTGGCTGCAATCCAGGACTCTCCGTGGAACTATAAATCGACCCGTCAGGGAGGGGGAAAGAGATTAACGTTGGCCGTCTTCATTAGTGAGTCCCCAGAGGAAACTGGGTCTGCCATGAGCCGTGAATGAGACCAGCTGAGAGAGGAGGGGGAGAGTTTGCGGTTTTTATCACTGCCTCCAGAGACCCTGGAGGAGTGGAGGAAAAGAGTGTGATAGGGATGGGAGGATGTAAAATGAAGGAAGCTGGAGCTTTCCAGCACATCGCTCGCTCCCTCATTGGAGGGCAGGAAGCTGGTTGCTGCTCCTCCGCACCAATCCCTGACCCGTGAGCCCATGTGTGTGGCTGGAGTACTTGGCATGCTAATCGGGAGCAGAGAGGAGCGAGCCCAGTGGCAGTGCAATGCCCTGCCATGCTAAACAAGCGCTGGTAATTGCATTCAAGATACTTCCATTATGTCAGATTTTTCACAGAACTAGAAAAGTGCATTTATCACAAGCAGCATATTTCTTCCTGGACATTGCTCGGGGTGTGTGTGTGTGCTTAATTCCCTGCCCCCCTCTCCCTCCCAAAAGATGAAAGTAATTCTTGCCTATGTTTCATTCTCACTTGCACACTGATTTTTACAAATAGCTTCTTTGAGCTTCAAACAACAATCTCTTTCTTCCTCGCTCTGTTTATTGTATATGTTTGCACTGCAGGCTCCTGCAAACACATGCATGCGCTAACGCACACGTGTGCTAATTGTTGTTTTTCCAGGCTGAAGGAGGGTACGGAGGCTGTAACTGCAGCTGGTAATGTTTCAGGTTCCCTTGTAAAGTCCCCGAGAGTCTGGATTGTGGTGGTGCTCCTACCAGTAAAATCTGGTTTAAGCTGGTAGTTGTCTTCCCCCCCCTGCTTCTTGCAGTGAGTGACGCAGGCTCGACAGCTCCAGATAGTGATGCTCTTTATTCATGGAGCAAGCATCACACACATCGTGGCAATACCAGCTATGCATGCACACTGTTCCTACCAGGGTACCTAGCTGTGACCTGAGGGGACCGGGGAGAGGGAGGCTTCTTGTCTGTGCCCATGTGGTCCTTGTCACCTCTGCAACATGACAACAAGAGAACCAATTAGTGTCAATTGTGGTGGCGGTTCTTACTGATGGGGACATGGACCCGGCTAAGATGTGAACTGAGACATCATATGTCTTCCCGCTCTGCCTCCCCGCGGGTCTCTGGGGTCGGGGAGTCATGCTTGGGAGCAAGGGAACTCCTGGGAAATACAGCTGGTGCTTGCAGCCACTCTGGTTGCTGGAGGTGTGAGAGACCTTTGCAGGCAGTTGCAGTTACTGATCTGCCTGGCACAGATCTCTGCTAAAACTTGTTGTCCTCTTCTCCCTCCCCTCCCCACCGCTGCATTTTTGTTCTTTTGCTGTTTCCCACTTAGACAACTTACTGCCCTCAATACGTGCACAGCTTCCCTTCTCCACTCTACCTTGATATCCGCAGTCTTTTGTAAAATACAGTGCAAGACTTCGCCTTTGCCTTTACACGCCCCACCAGTGCGTAGACACCTTTGCTGTGGAATTTGTCAGCTTCTTGAAATTGTTTTCTAACTAGCACTTGCAACACAGCTGTGACTTGTGGTTCTAGGCAGTTAATATTTACTAAATTAAATGGTTCTCCTTGGTAGTAAGTAAAAGTAGTAATCCATTTTTCTGATATTGATAAATTTTTTTTTTAATGTTTTGTTTTGTAAAGACCAACCCATAGCTTTTTGCAGGCAGAACTGGAAAAACTACTGGTAATATTTGTAGTAGAAATGTGGGCAGGAAGGAGAGCAGAAAGCTGGGGGAAAGGAGCTGCTGTTGACGTGAGAGGAGAGTACTACTGGTGCTAAAAAGTGGCATTTCAGGTGAGTCTGCCCCAGAGTTGGTCTAAAAGCCAGGAATCCTGCTGCTTCCTAGTTCCCTTTTACACCTCTCACTGTTCCCAGCAGATGAGCACGCACTGATGTTTTGCCATACCTTGGAAGGAGAAGAAATAAATGATAATGGGTAGAAGGGTAACTGCACTACGGTGTGTCATAACACAACACCAGCTATGGTGTCACTAATGAACGAGCTGATGGATGAGTTATTTACTCCGTGGTCCAGAGGGAAGAGACCATCTTTGCTGACACCCACCTCTGAGCAGTGTGAGGGCTCTGCACTGAGAGCAGTACTGTCATCTGCAGCGGCAAAATCCCCCTTTTCCTTGTGCAGCTGGATGCCCTTTGGAAACCTCCAGTTCAAGCCTGATCCTGCTTAGCTGGTGGTGTGGCCTGAGGTGGTTCGGTCTGCGAGGCAACCTGCTGCCAGCCAGGGTGGAGGTCTCTGCTCCTGGGGGACTTCTGTCCTGGTGGAAGAGTGGAGGAGGGACAAGGGGAATGCAGCCTGCTGTGGGGGAGAAGTGCTGCGGTAGATTAAAGCAGCTGCTGAGGGACTACTCCAGTGAAGCTTGAAATCAGATTGTTTGACAAACATCATGTTAGAAGCACCTGGCTGGTTCTGTTTGCCCCACAGCTCCCTACCTCAGAGAGAAAACAAGGATTTTCACTGCTCCAGAATCGCTTTACTCTTCCCTCTTCCCTTCCCTCACTAAGCCCCAGAGGGCAGATTGCCTGCCTGCAGTGAGCCACAGGCGTCTGCTGGAGATGGAGGGTGGTAGAAGGCTTTGGGAACCCCTTGCCCCGATGGCATCCCCCTGTCTGAGAGACAGAGAGCTTATGGAGAGGTGGGTTTGGTGTGATTTTATTTTATTTTTTTCCAGCTCTTTTTTTTGTTCTGCCTCATTTGCATGTTGTGGTTTTTTCCAAGCCTCTGCATCTCCTTTCTTCCTCCTTTTTTTTTTTTTCTAATTCTCTCTGCTAAAGATTGCTCCTTAAGTCTCAAATGTCCCTCCCCCGCCTCACTCCCCCCACTGCATTTTTCTTTCATCCTTTGTTCTTGATTGCTTGTGCCCGGGAGCAAAGAAAGGAAAAGGAAAGGATACCACCTCTCTGTGAAATATAGGAGAGAGAGAAAGGCAGGCAGGCAAAGTTGTCAGCCTGGAGTGAGACTGAATCCATCTCAGGAACACGCCGTGCGCCTTGAACACATGGGATTCACCTCCTCCATTACGCTTGCTGTGCCACTCCATGTGGCTCTGGTCCTGCCAGCCCTGGATGGGACTCCCCTGCAGAAATGTTGCTTTTGGCCTTTGCTGCCCTGGGGGAATGAAATGGGGATCGGGAATGGACCAAAACCGCCTGCCGTGCCAGCCTAGTTTACTAACAGGGTCCCGTGCACAGTCCCCTCCCGGTCCTGGTCCCACTGTCAATCCACTGTGTCTCTCTCGCACAGGTTATCATCTTGAAATGTGTGCGCATGCTGGCTGATACATCACATCTTGTCTTTCCTTCCATCTCCTCTCCCCCTGCATCAGCAGCGCTGCCGTAATCTCTCAAAATCAACAGGCCATTACAGTCTGATGTAACTCAATGAGTACTCTGAGACAGAAATCCTGCAGTGTACTTAAAAATCCTAATGTAGAAACACAGCGCTGTCCTGCATTCTCCTTCCACCTCGTTTCCTGGTTTCTAGTGTAAAATCAGCATTGTTCTGTGTCCGCACGTAGGGTTTTTATCAGAGTGGATTGCTAGGCTTCAACTAGCCTTTTATTCTCTTTCAGCTCCCAGAATCTCAAAAAAAGAGTCTGATCTCTTCCCCCCACCCCAACCTTCTCCCTTTTTTCCATTAGCTTTTTGGAGTGATGACTTTCAGCTCATGCCTTGGGAGAGCGGAGGTCGCAGAGACCTTGCAGAGGCCCTCTGTTTCGTCTGCCTTTACTCTGTCTGGCCTGTCCCTCACCAGTGGAACGTGCTTTTGTTGATTAGACCCCGTGGGTGGGCAGTTCAGGTGAAGATGGGCCATGCTGTGTTTTGCACAGCAGAAATGTCTTTCTGCTGTTTGCCTTGTTTCCCTAGAAGAGCTTTATCTTAGATGTAGCCTTACATCTCAATCCTTCTTCTTAGTCCCCTCCCCCAAATTTTGGTGTAAGGCACATTTCTGCCTGAGGGGACTGTGATCTGTAAGCCTTATTAGGAAGAAGCATCTGCTCTCCTGATATTTGCAGGTTATTCCTATTTCTCAAAGGACTCTCTTGCATCTGAGACCTAGGTTGCAGGTCGATGCAATGGGGTAGCCCAAATTTCAATGTCATATCCCACAGAACTGAATTTTTCATGATTATTTTGGTTACATAAGATAAACATGAATGATGGACAAAATTGAGCGAGATGCTTGCTGTATGAAACACGTCTACTGTCAACAGTTCTTCCAAGCCTTTTACCGTGGCATCTTGCTGGGAGGTCTGGGGTATCATGGTTCATGTGTCGCTGTTCTGTCAGTGATGAGATGCTGTTAGTTCTCCTTTCTGACCTGGCCTGAGAAGGAGCATAAATGAATTTCCTGAGGTGGAATTCCAAAACTGGATGCCAGAAGATACTGTACCCTGTAGCTCCTCTCCAGCCTTCCTGAGGTCTGAAGACAGGCATTGAACTGCTTATCAAAACCTGTAAGGTAAGCCACATCCTGAGATGTAGAGAAAACAGTTGGTTTTGCTGTCTAGGATTGCGTGCATGATGCCGGTGACATGGTCCCTTTCAAGAGCAGTCTCTCTTTTGCGTCTGTGGTCCACTGATGTTGACTAATTGCAGGCAGATGACCAGTACAAAAGAGCTGGCAGAGATGCATGATTTTCATTAGCTGTCAAAAAGAGATGAGCAATTATAGAGTCTCTTACCTCTTCTGCCTCCAGGCCTAATCCAAAACTCTCCTTTATGGCAAGAGTGAAAATGGCAGATTAGTGATGAAGTCTCTTGTTCAAAGGAACTATTTGAGTTCTTGCCAGTGGCAAAAACATCTGTTTTAACCAGGTAGTTCACCCCCCAAAGCTTTCCTGTGATGGGGTGGGTGCTTGGGTATCTCAGTGGAACCGAAGAAGCGTGGTCTTTACTTCATGCCCTCGGTAGCGTAAGGTGCCAGAGGCACACCGCCACGCTGCTTGGATTACTGACCCGTTTGCTCTGATATGCTGTTTTGGATGCTGGAACAGGCTGTGATGCTGGAGCTGAGACCAAGTGTTGGTTGGAAGGTGAAGAACAACTCCACTGTGGCTAGTTTGGAACAACAAACCTGAGGCAGAAGCTGCTTCTTTATGTCTCTCTCGGTTGGTTTTATTATACTTTGAAATGTGAGGTTCTGTACTAGTTTATAACTGATTTGCTATCTGATACCACTGTGTATGTTTTCATTATCCTTAGAAAAATCTACTTGAATTAAGATACCAGCCTTTTTTTTCTGGACTGTCTAAGCAACTTTATCACTCTGTGTGCATCTATCCTATGGCTGCAGGATTTGTGATTTGGCAAGGCCTCGTCTCAGGTGGTGCCTGCATCTAAGAAACTTCACTGGTCCTCCATGTCCAAGTATCCAGGGAGCCTCATGCCAGAACTGCAGGCACTGGTGATGAAAATGAGTGACCCCTCTGTTCATGTTTGCCCGTACATCCAGCCAACGTATTTTATAGCTTATCGTCCACTGGTTCCAGTCACAGCATTACAGCTGCTCGAGCAGCTTGAACTTCCCTTTTCCTTTGTTTTCCCTTCTCTTCGCCCCCCTACCTTGCACTCCTTTAGAACAGCTTCTTCTCTGGCTCGCTATAAAATCTGTCCTCTGGTACAGAAAGCTCCTGTACAGCTGCATGACTCCACAAAAGACATGCTGACCATCTCTTGTTTTGTCAGTTCTCTCTCACTTTCCTCATTCCATCTGCAAACACTCTCTTTTCCCTCTCTTGTCCCTCTTAGCATTTCTCTTCTCCTTCCGTTGTAGATATGAGCGCTTGAGCCAGTTGGGAATATTGATTAAATGGTTTTTTTCTCTTTTGGAAAGTGTTAGTTTAAACAGTAATAAGTGTCTGTCTAAGACATAGCATTTCATACAAGTTTCACAGGGAAAGGAATGTGGTGTTGTCCGGCTGCCCAGAATATCCCCTAGCCTGCCTGCTCAAAGGCCCTCCTCTGAGCTGGGCTTTGCGCCCGAGATGGTGGCCAGAGTGTGTTTTTGGTGGCTGTCCTTACCAAAACAGATCCTGCTTCCCAGTCATGCCTGGGGATAGCATGAGGGGATGGAGGGAGCACCAGTGGCTGTGTAAGCAGCCAGGATCCAGCTGTGCCTTCGGGCCCTTCTGTGTGGAGGGGCAGGAGAGGCTTGTTTTGTTTTGTTTTGTTTCCTTAAAGCTTTGAAAACGCATGTGATCTACTGCAGTGTAATTAAGGCATTCTTACATGTGTTTGACTTTGGAAGTTGGTGTGCGATAAGTTTTTCCTGGAAAATGCCTTCAAAAGCCATTGGAGGGTGAAAGGACAGGACTGGGTGGCAAGTTATGATCCAGGTACTTGTTCATATGATGCACTAAGGAATTGCTTGTCAAGCTGCAGTTTCGTATTAAGTTGTATTGGCAGTGCCGTGGATGTGGTATCATTTACAACACATGCAGCTCAAGGAAAGGAGAGAAAGTATGCCATAACACTGGAGGGAAGGTGCTGGACGAGGACTCAACATGCCATGGTTCAAACCCAAGCTTGCCTCTGCTGATGACGTTGTTTAGCTTCTCTGCATCTCCAGAAGAGGATGCGCTGGCGGGCTCCCCTTTGTAAGCTGTTGCTGTGGGCGTCTGACGAGGAAAGCAGGAATTAGGCTTGAACCCCTTCTGACTGAGCTGGGGGAAGGGAAGCAGACGGACAAACCCGAATGGAAGCAGGCTTGCGTTTAATCTGTACCGTTCACGATTTGGAGTTGAAATCTGTGTCTCAGAGATGAGGCAGTACTGGGGTTTGGGTTGCGGGTTTCAGGGCGTTTATAAGGGTATGGCTTTGTGGTGGGCTGAAGTAGATGCAGATCAGCATGGCTGCCAAATAGAATGGACCCAGTTGCCTCCCACGTTCCTTGTTAATGCTGCAAGTGTTCTGTGGTAAACTAACCTAGTAAACCCATCATTTTTCAGCTAGACCTAGGCAGGGAAATGTGCTGGGGGAGGGAGGGAAGAGGCAGAGGGCAGAGCAGAAGTAAGGACTTGGATTGTCTCGTCGTGTTATCCGACAACTTGTTTTCAGCTTATTTAGATAACTCGTCTGCCTCTACCCTTTGTCCTCTTCTGTTATCCCCATTTAATAGTATTTCCCACCTTCACGAGGACGTGATGAGGGTATCGCAGGCAGTGAAGTGATCAGATGCAACATGCGTGTGTGTGTGTATACGTGTGCGAGAGGGAGAGAGACCTACAATAATCATCTCCGCTGGCAAAACCTCTGTGGGGCAAGAAATGGCATTGGCAAGGGCTGCTGACGGGAGGGAGCAGGCTGCCTTGGCATGGTCAGGTCTGCGCAGAGCTTTCCAATGCGTGGCCTGGCCTGGTTGTGTTGTGCTGACCGTGCGTGACTCAGCCAAGCACTCGCCTCGGTGGCATTTCACAGTTTTTCTGTAACACAGTAGCACCGGAGTGCTGCCGCCCATCAATTCTGAAACTAAAGGGGGTGGCAGCAGTGGGCAGAAACCTATTGATTGCGCTGTAAATCAGAAGGCTAAGGGAAAAAGCCCAATTCCCAGGAAAATTGCAAGTCCGTCTCTCACCTGCTGCAGGCAGAAGAGTCTTTCTGCCACCTCCTCTGGGCACATGCAACATCAGTACTTAAATCTTTTGTGTACAGGGACAATTGGTAGTCCGGTGTCTAAGATCAGTGCTAATTCTTTCCATATTTTGTGCAGGCAAATGATGGGATTTTAGGGCTGAATTAGGTCTGATAATAATGCTAGAAGGTTCAGCCTTGCTTGAAAAGTAACCCCGAAGAGGAATGGGACAAATGACCTACTGGAGCTAGTGTGAGCCGGTGTAGAAAGGAGACAGAACTTGATGCCTCTGCTTTTGGGAGTGATGCCTTTTTTTGCAGCAAAAGGCAAAGATCTAGGATTGCCCCTCTCCCTTTTGCAAGCAGTGGGCTCTGCCCCTTTGTGCCCTGGGGACTACCTGGCTTTGGGAACAGAAAACTGGAGAATTTCCCTGGTGTCAGTCTGCTCAGAGAGCTCCAGGAAGAGCAAAGGTGTTGCTCTGGGGTGGCATGTGATCGGATTAATGTGGGATGGAGATGGGAGCGAATGCCAGGGCTGGAGAATGCAGTAGAGTTAGAGATTTGGGATATATGATGAATTGCTGGGCAGGAGATGGACAGATGGAGAGAGATCTTGGAGGAGGTCCCAAAATTGCCCTATTTAGTACGTTTGGGAGAGTCGTCACTCTTCTCATCACGCATGTGTTTTGGCAATGTGCCAGGGGAGGTTTCAACAGAATCAGGATCACAATCTCAGCTTTTTTTTTAAAAAAAAAACCCAAACAAAACCAGACTCATTATTTTGGGGTCATTTTTATATGAATTGAGAAGCTTTCTAAAAGAAATTAAAATCTGTTAACTGTTAATACCTCTTGGTTTTCTTACCCTTCCATTCTAAGAGGGAATTTTTGCCAGGCTCTGGATCAAGTATAAACAAGAGTTTCACATAGATTCAGGACAGATGTAGAGGCAACCTGGGAAAAGTGGAATGGCAGGAAATTACGTTGGTCACAACTGAAATGCTCAGCACAGCCAAAGCACTTGAGCTAGTGAACCTTTTTTACAGCACGTGTTGCCCCTGTGCCATAGATTGTTAATTTTTTTTAGGGGGAGCAGATGGAGAAAACCTCTGGGGATGGGATATTTCTCCTGTGACTGGAGAAGAGCCTGTGCACGCTCTGGAGAGAGGAGAGTCGTGCCTCTTGCTTTGCATACGTCTGGGTTAGCAGGAAAGCTCTGTGAGGATCATGGCTATACTGGATCCGTGTTTGTTTAAGGTGCTGGGGGATGCTGAGGTCAGACGAGCTTCCTCTGCTGCAGTGGGGAACTGTTATAATAACTGCTGTTTCTGCTGTTACAGGCCACACAACGATGAGATATTTATTAGGCTAATGAGCAAATTATAATTCAAAGCTTCAGGATGAACAAAAAATGAAATGTATGTTAGCTCCCAACTGGTAATCGTTGTAGGATCAGAGTCACAGAATTCTTGAATTTCAAAGTTTTCCCAAGTGACCAGTGCTTGGATGAGATGCAGCTATATACAAGTATGCGTTTATATTCTTACTGAGAAATGTGTGTGTGCGTTGCGGTCACAATATAGAGAATGAGGGAAAAAGCAGCCTTATCTCATTTCCTGCCTTTTTCTATGTGAATTCTCATTCATAAAGCACAGAGAAAGGATATTTTTGTACAGTGTTTCCTAGGGGGATTCCCCCCCTCGCTAAAAGAAAATGCAGAAAACTTTGGTCGTGCATTCAAATGCCGCTGTGTTTGGTTTGTGGTGTAGAGGTCTAAGTGTGCATTAGGACATGACCTGCCTAGTGTACCTGTTTTGTATCACCTCCGTACACAGAGGGAGGTTTTGTGTAAACTCTATTGACCTGCTATCCAAAGGCAGTTTTGGATTACAGTTTATCTGGGCTGGATTCAGATGGTGGCCTCAAGGAGAAATGTTCTTTAATCATCCGAGCTGGATGCTGCCTGAATTTTGGAATCTTGCAAATATGTTGGCATTTATGTAATAAATACAAACTTTAAGAGTGTTTCTTTTCCTTGAGGAACTCTTGACTTCATAAGCTTTTATTGTGAGCTGGTTGTTAGGGCTGAGAATTTGCCACTGACTCCCTCTCCCCACCCCAAAACAAACAAATAAATAGAACCATATGTAGTTGACTTCATCCTTCAAACAGCCTCTTAGGCTACTTCCCTATGAAATCAGCAGCTTTTTTTTTCCTTTTCTTTCAAGTTTTGAGGCATGCCAGACCACTGTAGGCTGCACAGAGAAAGAAGATGTTAGCCCTGGCGATGACTCTTAATTCAGCTGTCAGCTCGATCCAAAGTATCAGTCATTTTCCCATAGCTAAAGTCACTGCAACATGTTTTTCTTGCCTCGTTCCCTGTGTGAAATGAGCTGCTGTAGCAAAGGGGTTTTAAAGACATTCTTTGTTGTTTGTTTTTGTTGTGTTGGGTTTTTTTTTCCAAAATAGAAACATTTAATCATCTTTTTAATCATACTTCTCGATGTACAGCCAACAGACATTATTTTTTTCAGTGGCTGTTTCTGGTTTAGGCTCGGCATAAATCTGTTTCGATTTGTCAATGGTGCGATCCAGTTCTAGACAATGGAGTGACCCCAGTACGGATCAGCCTGATTCTGCGTTTTATTCCGGCCGGTACTACTGGCTTCCCATGTGTCCTTTGCTCAGTCACTTATGAATTTATCTTTTATTTCCATTAGCTTTGAAATCAGGATAGCTCCTGGTAAACTCTCAAAGGTTTTGTGGCTGTTCAGTTCAGTTGATATTGGTAGAGTGTGCACCAGATCCTAATATTAGAGAAGGAGGGGAGGGAAGCACCCTGTGACCCAGCAGAATTAGGGTGAGAGCATGAAGGCACAGAAAGGCACCAGTGACAGAAAAAAGGAAGTTCAGACCAAGGAGTACCAAAGGGAAGCTGGTGTTGAGCTGCGGGGAATGTGGAGGATTATGCAAAAGGGTTAGAGGAAAGGAGATGCTGCAGGAAAAGAAGGAAAGGCGGGGAGCACAAATGAAAGTAGTGGTTTGGAGAAAGGTGGATTGAGTCAAGGAGTTGGAAGAAAGAAAAGGGAAGAAATAAGGAAAAAGGTTCATTCAGGTCAATTAGCTTTATAGATTGCATTTATTTGATTTTTAGTTGTGAGGCACTACCTTATGTTTCTAAACCTTGCTTTAATGATGCTTTCTTTTGTTTTAAGCATCTCACCACTCTAAATTATCATGTTAAATAATTTTGAGTAGGAAGACCTCTAAAATTTGCTCCTAAGGTCATATGGTGTCTGATAGCACCCTCTTTTCCCTAGGAAATAGTCCCTCGAATTCTTGAAAGTGTTAATGGCTTGGCACGGTCCCCTGCCAATTTGCCCTGGTGGCTTTCAAATTGTTGTCCTGTGCTGTTGATGAGAACTTCTTAACATGTAAAGCATTTAAGAACATCAACAAAAAGTAACTACGGAAAGATTCTTGTCTGTGGATTTTTTTTCCTTTTACTTTTTAGGGAATAATGTGCCTGATTTAAAACTGTGCCCGATATCGTGTCTGGTTTTGTTTGTTTGGGTCTCAGTGGTGGTTGTCCTCTTTCCCCTACTGCCAGCTCTGCATGTGAGGAAGGAGTGGCGAGGAGAAGGGGTGCAGCAGGGATAGTTTGTGATGACTTGTTTTGGGAAATAAGAGGGGGGTGGCCGATGCTGGTCTGAAATGGGGGTGCTGGGGGTGCTGCTGTTCCTATTGTTCTGCCAGACTGCGTGGTTCAGCCACAAAGCAGCTGATTTTCAAAATTAATGCTTAAAACTTGCCATTTTGAAAGAGACCAACTTAAAAAATAATGAAGCACAATAAGAAATGGTAAGACCAGTGCTTTAAAACTACCTGAAGATAGATGAATCACTTGAAAATTCTCCCAGTAAAAATATTTGTATTTTCTCTCACTGGACCAGTATGTTGAAGCATAACCTTCAGGTCTCGCACAAGCTTCTGCAGTGACTAATTAGGCAATGGAAAAGCAGAGAAATCACCTCACCTCTGACCGCAGCACTAGTTAAAAAAATTGTTGAAAATACAGGCAACCGCTGCAATGCTGGGCTATAAGAGGAGGTGGAGATAGAGGGGCTGCCTTCCCCAGAGCTCGGGTTGGTGTTGCACTGACTAGCAGCACTCATAACTGCTGCTTCCAAGATCGATAGGGAAGAGAGACTTGTTCCTTAATGCACGATGGTCAACTGTAGGAGCCAGAGGAGACTTCTGGGGGGTTCTGCTGCCACCCGTCACCCGTGGCGTGGGATAGGGTAGGTGCCTTGCGCTGTCAGGCAGCGACCGCCTGCAGGACATGGTGGGATGTGGCGTCCTGGGCAGGATGGACCAAAGGCCCCGCCAGATGCGGCAGGTCCCGTGTTGGGCTTTTATCTCCTCCTTCGCCATCGGCTCATCTTGTCTCCTTCGGACAGTGACAGCCCTGTGAAATCTTCCAGGAGCTGCAGCATTTGTCTCCCTTGAAACTTGGGAGGGCAGGGGACAGGGGGGAGAGGATTGGGGCTTTTTTTTCCTTGTTTTAGGCTTTTATTTAGCTGGTTTTTTCCCCTGGAGAGCACACAGCTCAGTATTTCAGGCTGGTTTTTGCCTTCAAGAAATTTCTGTGAAACGATCAGAGGCTTTGAAGGTCTGTGAGATGCTTCTGTATTTTAAGTCCTAATCACTTAGGTGAAAAAGAATAAGTAAATTATATATTGAACCGCTAACTGGTGCTGAGGCCTGGAGGTTTCCATGGCAACTGGGCTGGAAATAGCAGCCTGTGACGTCACCAGCACGGCACAGGTAGAGTCGGATCCCGCCGCTGTTTCCCCCTGAAGAAGTGAGCACGGCAGACGTAAACACCTTGACATTGCAATTAGCGTATGCAAATATCCCAGCCACCCCAGGGTACTTGTCCATTGCTGAGGTACATCGAGTTTCACCTCGCGCACAGCAGAACTGTCCAGGCAGTACTCTTGCAGGTACTAAGGGAGGCCGGATCCCCCCCACCCCACACCTGCCCTCTCCGCGTTGCCCGCATTGGGGTGCGGAGCCGTGAGGTGAAGCCTTTCAGCTCACGCCAGCAGCCCCGCGTCTGGGTTGAGGGGCTGAGGTCTTCTCCTCCTGTGTCCAGTGATGCCCCAGTTGCCCGAGTTGCTCCTCTAATTCATTTTTCAGCTGCAGTATTGCACGTAAGAAGGGGAGAGATCTCTAAACAGCTCGGCTTGGACACCATTTCTTCTTTCTGGAGATGGATAAAAGACCTGGTAGGTTTGGTTTTGGTCTATTTTTTTTTAATTTGATTGGTGTGTTTTGTTTTGCTTTGTTGTTTTCTGGAGGATTTGGTTTTATTTTCCCTTTCTCTTTTAGCTTTGAGATGCCAAGAGTGTAAACTCTGGTCTTTTCTGGCATTGCTGAAGGACAAGTGGGAGGTATAAATGAATCTATGAACGTGAACATTTAAAACCTTAATTGAAGGGGTGAATGTGGTGAATCTTTAACAAAGGCCTTCTTTACTCAAAATATTAATTACTTGTTGAAGTAAATACATTTTAAGCAAAACAAACCACCAGCCTGATTCAACATGGTTACTTGATTATCCTCGTAGAGTCAAGAATGGAGGTTCTGCCTGAAGCCTCTTGCACTGTACTGTACTGTAGGTACAGGTGTGTCACACTCCTGTGTGACAGGGACTGTCCCATGCTGGAGCCTGGGTAGACAATGGCAAGGTGGAAGGAAGTGAAGAGTGTGCCGTTCAGCTGTGGAATTGAATATCCTTTAGCCAGCAACAAGAAGGAAACTCACCCCACTGATCTGATTACCTAGCTCTACGCATGATCAAAACACAGTAGATGTGATACTTCCTTCCGCGCATTTTCTGGTGTTTGCATTAATTTAGTTTTAGCTGTCCCAAATGATTGCATTTCCAACATTTTCCTGAAAAGATGAGATCATATGTTTCCCTATTAAGGTGATTTGTCCTCTTTTGCCTGTGCAGCAACGAGCCTGTATTTTCCCTTTCTTGGTGTCCGCTGGACCTAAGCATAGTCCAGGTAGAGTTGAACGATCCCCCCTTCTGTTTGTGCCTGTCGGAGGTTTGTAAACAGTTCAGTTCCCAGCTCATTGGCCATTGCTTAGCAAGCTCTCATATTTAGTCCTTGTGTTTGTAAATTGATTTCTGGTTCTTGGTAATGTACTTGTTGCTCTTCTGCAACCTTCTGTTTGTCATGAGCTTTTTGGGCAGGTTTAGCCCAGAATTAAATACTGGCTTTCAGGTATGGTTACAACCAAAACAATTTGAGACTTGTCAGCTCTAGAGACAGCTAATAATACTGGAAGCACATGCAGCAAGCACATCTGTTTGCTTGCAGCAGTGCCCACCTGTACATAGAAATATCTCTGTTACAACAGTCTTCTCCAGGAGACTGCGTGCTGACACATCCTGCATCTTCTATGCCTGCATCATTGCAATGACTGTGAGCAGAAAATGCTGATGTTTCCGCTGTGATGGCTGGCTCTCTCGGGAAGGGTCTCATACTGTCTCTTCTCTTTGGTCAAAATAGATGCACTCTGGATGATGTTTTACGTTTAGATGTAAATGCATATCTGTCGTATACGCATAAAAACATTCAGTGTTTATAATGAGAAAATGACACAGGGCAATGGATGGGGAGTTTTATTAGGTGCTGTGGCTCACTGAGTGTTGTTTGCAGATAGCGTGCTGCACGGACCACCTATTATGCTTCACAGGCCAGCAGTGACCTGTGGACCACAGTTTGGGTGATGCTGTTCTACGGCCTTATCTATACTAGGAAAAGGAAGACAAATGATGCATAGCTTATCGTCTCACTGTAAAGCTAAATGACATTGTGGGGTGTTTTTTTTTTTAATATCGGGAGTTGATTCTTGAGTGTGCTGCAGCTGTGTTTCTGCTGCCAGAGGTGAAATAATTGCCTTGGTTTCGTCAGTATAGATGCAGATGAATGTACCTGGAACTACAGAAGACTCCTACCTTTATCATGTACCTCCTTTTGGAAGCATCTCCAAGTATTAGTAGCTCCTTTTTCCTTCTTTGAATGGACTACTTTAAATCATTCATATTGTTGTGGCTTCCAATGGTTTTTTCTTCCCCATGATTTCTTCTATGATTCTATGGGACATGGTTTAGTGCGCATGGTGGTGTTGGGTTAACGGTTGGACTTGATGATCTTAGAGGTCTTTTCCAACCTTAATGATTCTATGATTCTATGATTCTAAATACTTTGTAGGCTTTGTAGGCAATGCCACCAAGAAGTGAATAGGTATGAATATGAAAAATATGAAGAGCTCCAAAACCTTAGTGACAAAAAGGAAACCTTGCGATGCATTTCACTGCTGCCATCCTTAGTTAGCTGCGCTATCACTAGTGATGAGGCAGAGGAGTTTGGGATCGTCTGTGGGTCATTAGAGGCAATGTCAGAATTTTGAAGAACTGAACACCTACCGCTCATGGCTCTGAGCAGTGGTGAAAAATGTGGTCTTTGTTTAGACACCTTAGCATTTAGCTGAGCTTTTAGAAGATGTTTTCACTATTTAGACCTGTAGTGATCAGGTATGGTATGATGCGTGAAGGACTACAGTCAGCACTTCTCTCTTAAGGTGCTGCTATTAACACTTGTAGCCTTCCTCAGGGTTTTCTAACGCCTCCTATCTTTTATGCATCTGTTTTTCAGAAGGTGAAATCTTTGGGCCAAAAATGGACATAGCTTTGTCATATAGGCATATTGATAGGATGAGAAAGAACGGCACTGCTGAATGTTCCCATCAGAGTCGTTGGCAAATGCATCTGTCAGGAAGGATTCGGTGATGGGAATTAGGATAATGAGCCACAGGGAAGTGGACTGTGGCTTTTCATGCCTTGACCCTTTCACTTTTCCCCCAATTCACATGGTCCTCACAAAAAGGAGAAGCTGTTACTACTGCTGGCTGCACAACATGTGGTTCTTGGTCTTTCTGCAGATGCTGTGTATAATACCTGTGCAGGACGTTATGTGGTGTAGCTTGGGAAAGGTGAAAGCTGAGAAGATAGGGGTTTATTGTCTTTTGTGCTGAGGCTTGCTCAGGTCTCAGTGGCTGCTATCTCCAGAGTTAGATGGTTTGCGTTTGGAGTTGGGATATCATCGAGGGGCCTACTGGGGCAGACCAGCTGTTTGTGCACCCTAAAAATACCACTTTGTCTTTCCTCTGGCACGGGGTGGATGGAAGGGGGAACAGGAGAGTGCAGGGCTCATGGAGTGAGAGGGACAGAGGGTGGGTGGGGGACAAACTTCAGGGAATGAGTCCAGCAGCTGGAAGGAATTGGGCCCCGTTTAAAATGGCTGCTGCCGCATTCAAGGGGCCATTTTAAGTGCCTGTTATCCTACTCTTGCTTAAGGGTGTAATTTGAATGAATGTGAAGCCAACAAAAATGTTAGATTCCAGTACAAATCTGTTCTGATTTGGGGATGCATCCGAGTCCCAACAATGCGTAAAGTACTGCGGGATGAGAGGTGATATATTGTGGAAATGCAAGATATGAATTTTATATTTATTACTGACTTGGCAGGGTGCTTTTCACATCACCATTCTGGTACAATTTTGATTAGATTTTTATGCTGAGCATCAGAGAAACACTGCTCGTGTGTACGTAATTCTCTCTCCCTTTTGTGCTTCTCTTCTCTGATAAAGAGAACTCTGTGCTGATGAAAGATACAAGGTTGACAGTCCTTGCACTGTAATGATACAGTTTAGACAATGCCAGTAAAAACTTCTGCCAGAAAGGAGGATGTGTGTTGACATGGAGCAGAGTGCCGCTAGCAGCGGGAGGACAGGCAAGTTTTTGAGTCTTGCCCAGTTCCTGACCTCTGCAAGAGTTTGGAAGGGTGATGGTAGTTTCCCTGATGTTGACATGTATGGGGACTTGTTCAGTGGTCCTCAGTCCATGTGTTGCTCTCATTTGTCACAAATTGTTGTCTCGTAACGGATTTTGTTTACTCCCAGCATGTTCTGGCTCTGAACTAGCATTGAAAGCAGATAAAATTCATCTGCAGATGGAGTGCTGTCTGTTCTCTCACAGGTACTTGTTTTCATTAAATGGGTAAGCATCAGGAAAATACCCTTCTCTATAGACTACCTTACAGAGTCAGAGTTCTGGGGCAGTGGTAAATCTGTTGTGTATATTTATATTTAGTTATTTATACAACCCTTGTCTTTTGTATAGAGCTTTTTACAAGCCTTGATGCATGTATTCTACCTTGCTTTGTGTCAAAACTAGCAGCATCCCCATTTTATAGCCTTGTAAAGAATTGTGTTTTGTGGTTCAAGATGGTGCAGAAGGTCTGCATCAAAACTGAGAACTGAACCCAGACTTCTGGGATTCTTGGTTTGGTGTCCAATACCCAGGAAGAATGAGGGAGGGAGGGATGATTTTTGTGCTTACTTAAAGATATATTTATGTATGTTTGCGTTGAATCTGCTTCTGGAGATGAACAGTTTCAGTGTGGCACTTTTCATTAGAATAATTGTCTTGAGAAAGAGGAAAAAAATGTAGTAGTTCTTTGCATCTTCATCACAAGCAGCATTCCAATTGTACTGCAGAAACACATTTGGCTTGTGGCATTTGGTGGAACCAAAAGGTTTGACTCAGTCTGATATTGGCAGAGCAAAATGCATGAACAGACAATTGCCAGCAAGTTGATTTACCACGATGAGATTATAAGTTGTCATCTGGGCTATAGCAGTTGACTCTGTGATCCTTCTTCACTGTAATAAGAAGTAAAATGTTTGCTTAAACCATCAGGAGGTTGGTTGGTTCAGTGTTACTGTGACTCAGCTGGCAAATGGTAACTTGTTAGTCATGGTAACTCAATTGCTTCCTTCTGTGTTTGCATTTCTTGGACTGATTTTGGTGGGTAGCCATTGTCAATTTAAAGTTTTGGCAGCAAATGGATGAGGCTTAAGGTGGTGTTATATGGGTTAGTAGTTCAGTCCCTACCCTCTCACAGCTGGAAGACTGACTCTTTGCAGTAAAGGTGGAGAACCTTTCCCTTGTTGAGAGCCAAGCTGGCCTTTTAGGCAGCCACGCATTAGCCCATACCTTTGCGTTATCCAGGGTTATGTGTGAAGTCAGGTGGCTCCAGCCTACGCAAAATGAACCAGTGGACTGTGCTCAGCTGCTGGGCTGCAGATCTGCTACCTGAGGTCTAAAATCTTAAATAGACTGCGATGAGGACCACCTCTCCAGGAGGAAACCTTGCTTGCAGCATAAAACCACTATGAACTTAAGCTTGTTTATGCAGGGAAGTTAGCATGCAGTAAGCTGGGGTTTAAGTTTATGGCTCCCTAGCTGTCCTGGACTATTTTGTGTGGGCATTTTTCATACACAACTAAGAGCTGAGCTGCTCACTCCAGTGGTGTCAAGTAAGAGTGGCTATGGCGTGAGCTGGTGTGCAGTGCCCGGCGTGCTGTCCGTTCAGAGCCTGGTTTATTGCTCCCTTCCCAGGGTGAACAAGCCCTTGGATAACTTTTGTTTTTTACAGGAAACCCTGCAGGATCAGAGCAGCAGCGAGGTGGTGGGGTGGGACTGAGGAGCTGTGAGGCCAGCAGGGCTGCATGCGCCGCACCAGACACAGCTGGGACGCGGCTGACTTAAGCATGCCGTGCACAAGGCAGGAACATCGGTAATGCAAGCGGAAAGCGCCTGTGTGGGGAAGGGGGCAGTGTCCCGGAGAGCAGAAGCAAGGGGAGCCCCTGGATCCCTCCCGCTGGCTGCAGGTCGTGCCGGCAGGGAGCTGTGAGGCCAGCAGGGCTGCATGCGCCGCACCAGACACAGCTGGGACGCGGCTGACTTAAGCATGCCGTGCACAAGGCAGGAACATCGGTAATGCAAGCGGAAAGCGCCTGTGTGGGGAAGGGGGCAGTGTCCCGGAGAGCAGAAGCAAGGGGAGCCCCTGGATCCCTCCCGCTGGCTGCAGGTCGTGCCGGCAGGACTCTTCCTCTCCCCTGCCTTTGCCCTGCGCTGGCCTCGGCAGAGCCCACCAGCAGGCCGCAGATGCTCGGCAGAGGAAGGAGGGGAGCA
>NW_009191174.1:0-19072 GCF_000690835.1 Fulmarus glacialis | reverse complement strand
GGTCCCTCTGCAGAGCCTTAGGTATAACTTCTGCCATACCTAAGACAGCTAATGCTAATTTCAATAGTATCTTATAATTTCCAAGTCTTCTTGATGCATTGATAGCACTAGTCATTAAACAATGCATTGCCAAATATGAGTAAGGGAATCTAAATCTGACTCATAATGTTGACTTGTGTGTCCAGCTCATTCCAACTAACACCCTGTGATACAGTCTTTACCACAAGACATCACTTCCTTTACCGCAAGGAAGTGGTAGTAGCATAGATCAGAAGAGTGAAAATGTTCATAAGGTATGTATCTAATATTAAAAGCAAGGCTTGCTATTGTGGCTGTGGTAGAGAGAAAATGGTTGTTTAGAAAATACTGTAGTCAGTAGCAGACGTGGAAAAAATTGTCTTTTCTTCCAGTGTCCAGGGGAATATGCTCCAGAGGCTGTCAGTTCTATTATTTCCCCTGTGTTCATGTATCTGTACTATCTGAGGCGAGGGGTTTAGCCAAGCTGAGAGCAGTGCTTGGGCTGCTTATACCAGTGATAAACACTGCCATTTCTGTTTCTCTCAGCAATGCTTTATGGAGTCCCGACACTGCTTGGCAGCGGCCAGTGTCATTTTTAGCCAAGCTGGACAGGTGCCATCTGCTGAAGACAGTAAGTTCTTATAAAAGCTTTGAATAAAATATTGTGAATTAAGCATCATTGATACATAATGTTAGAAGTGCAGTCTAGCAGTATGTACAAAACTTATCCCAGTGTTAATTTTCTAAAATCCTTTTAATTAATAATAAAGTGGAATGTTTCTGAAGAGCTGCTTCTACAGCTTAATATTGGCTATGAGTAAACCCTGTGAGGAAAACCACAAGTGCTTCTTGCTGGTGTTTCAGAAAGCATACCAGTATAAAAGTGAAATTTAAACCAATAACCAGTTTCAGTAGTGGCAATGTCTTGTTCACCCATTTGTCCTTGTACATGTGCTTAAAATGCTCCTTTGTTTCTCTGTGATCAGAGGGCAATGATTTAATGAACCAAACCAGATGCTTCCTGGGAATAGTTTTAAAAGAAGGAGGGAAACTGCAGCTCTTAAAAACCCCAAATCCAGCAGTTACTTGTATTGTCTTTTGTTGCTGGATGCTGCAGCTTCATTAACGGCTATTTTTGGAGTTGTAGCTCCCCTCCTTGTTTTGGATATTGATACAAAGGAACGACTCTGTGGTTCAGTGCAAAGATCAATAAAAGAAACATTTGGAGAACTGACCACAATTTTAAGGACCTGTGGTTACATGGTAGTGTCAGTACTCAACATAAATCCTCTGTTTTAGGCTTAGTCCTTGCTTATCTACAGCACAGCCTTTCACATTCTCTGTCTTGGGCAACTGAAAGCTTCAAATCAATAGAGCTTTAACTCATAGAGAGTGAGCAAGTACTCAGGGTAGCCTCTGTGTGAGTTCTTAACTCTGACTTTGAACAGTGAATATATTGGTTAACTTTTAATGGGTTGAGCTGTTTAGAACACAAGCTCTTTAATCCACTGATGTTGTTATTTCAGGTTAAAATATAACCTGAATAGACACAACTGAGTTTTATTTAATTGAAGTTCAGTGATAGTACATTAATTTAATTGCTTTTAGTATTTCTCTTAGCTCAAAAACCATAGAACTCTATGCAGTTGCCTTTCTTACTATTTGTCAAGAGTCAGGTCATGCTAATCTGTTAGGCTCTTTGAAAACAGTATATGACAAAATATTCAGTAGGTCTGAATCAGTGTTTATGGGCTTCCATAGCTACCTGACCGCACGGTTGTCAGAGTTCATTAATACGATACTTAAGCCAAAAAGCGAGGTTATGTTTTCGGTAGGTATGTAGAAACATACAGTCAGTTATGGTTTCAAATTCAGGTGCAAGACTGGAAGTGGTAGATGAGAGTCCTGTTTTTGATTGTACTTTATAGAATTCTTGTGTGATTTTTTTGGTCAACTCAACTAACTACTTCTATCTTGACTTCCTCCTACACCAAATGGGAGTAGTGATATTTGTGTTTGTTTCAGTGGAGTAAACGTTTATCCTATTTTCCCTTCCTTTTCACGGTATAGAGAGCTGGGCTGTGGACTTGAAGATCATTATACAGAAAGTTCTAACTTACAGAAAGACTAATGCACAATCAGCATTGGCCACTCTCAAGCACATTCATTTTCTCATGTTCATTGAAATATAAACAAACACAGAAATATTTAGTAAAGGTGCCTTTTCTTAGATTAGGAACAGTTCTTATTTCCTTAATAAGAACAACTTGATTGGCTCTAATGGAAGATAATGTACACAGTGGATCTGGGTCTGAAGTTGGCTTTTTATTTGGTGAACAGGAATGCTAGCATCCCCTCATTGTTCAGCTAACTCGCTGCCTTCTGCCTGGAGGCAGGGAAGTGAGTTCTCTGAAATCCATTCGGTTTCTGAAAACGTTATCTTGAGACGTCAGCAGTGCTGCTACTTGTAACAGTGGGGAGACTGTGGAGAGAAAAATACGGAAGCTGTAGAGCTAATAAATCTTACGTTGGTACCAGGTGGATTAACCAAGGGCAGTTTCCCATACTTTTGTTCCCTTTTTTGGTAGCAAGTCTGGGGCCCATTGCAGTAGAAATGCCCTAATCACCCTCAGAAACAAGGGCAGGCAGCTGAATCTCAGAAAACAAATTGTCCTGATTTCTTTCTCTTGTTACAAAGAGACATGAAAATCTTTTCCAGTAAAACACCTCCAAGATCAAAGGACTTTTTAAGCATACGTTATGACCTATTTTTTTGTAAGAATTCATGCATGACAAATCCATGTTAATCTATATGGTTTTCTACCAGAATGACAGTTTCCAGAATTATTATATAAACTGACACAGAGAACATGTTTCTGTCTAAAAACGAGGAAAAGATAATTAAATACAAGTAACGAATTCTTTGCATGTAATATTTGAGGTTCTTGCTGGAGTGCTTGACTTCTCTTAAGGTTTTTATGTGTTTATGTCCGTTCAATAGATGAAACGGAGCAAGACCAACAGGACCTTCGACAGAGAAAAGCTGAAATTGCAAGATGCTGGATTAAGTATTGCCTGAATCTCCTGCAAAGCGCTCGGAAATTACTTGAGGTAACAGAAAATCTGTTCTGTAGCTGTCATTGTTTAAAAACAAAGTCTCTTTTGATGTTTGTAACAGGAATCAATTCATAGTTGGTAGCAAATGATAAACAATTGCCCAATGAATAATACAGTAGATGCTTGCAATGTAGCAGGTGTTTCATAGTATGCTTTGACTTTAATGCAGCACTTAGAAATGAGCACGGATAGGCGATCAGCTCTGTAGTGTGATCAGTGCACTGCTTGTTCAGCAACTTCACAAATTTCTCTCCTCTCTGCTGCATTTTCTTGCGGCTTGATTTGGCAGATTACTCCTTATTTAATTGCTAGTAAGAACATCTTCTTAATATGCAACAGTTTTGTGTGCTGGTGTTCTCATTCATTCAAGCCTTGGATTCATTCGAGCGTTCATTTCATTCATTTAATCATTCATTCGAATGTTTAAAACTCAGCATTTGCTGAAATGCTTTGCAGAAGCAGGGCCTTTAGGCTTTACATTTTGTTTTGGCTATATTGTCACACGGGGTAGGGAGACTAAATTGTCTTAGTCTTATGTTTTTACAGAATCGAGACTGTAATTTACATGATATTTTGTGAATATAGGGCCTAAAATGCCAATGTGTCTTCTCTTCTGTCTTGTTGCTTAGGAGTTTGTATTTCAAAGGTAATCATAAATAAAATGATTCAGTATAAGTCACTCTTCATAAGCCACATGCATTTTTAATTAGTATGCTTTGTCATTTCAGGATAACATAGGAGAACTGGATCCGGACAGGCAATTGGAACTTAAAGCCCAAAGGAAAAAAGAGGAGGATGAAAAAGAGAAGGGCAGGAAAAAAGCTGTCCTTTTTGGGACGAGTGATATATGTGACTCTGTCTTAGCCATGGAAGAGAAAGTGAGCAGCGTATATCCTTTAGATTTTCAAGAAGCCAGAGAAATCTTCCTAGTTGGTCAGAACTATGTTCAGGAAGCAAAAGAGTTCTTTCAGGTTGATGGTTATGTCACTGACCATATTGAAATTGTTCAGGATCACAGTGCTTTGTTTAAGGTACTTGCTTTCTTTGAAGAAGACTATGAGAGACGTTGCAAAATGCACAAGCGTAGAATAGACATGCTGGAGCCTATATATGCAGACTTGAATCCACAGTACTATCTGTTGATCAGTAGGCAGCTTCAGTTTGAACTAGCTGACACCTTTTATGAGATGATGGATTTAAAGGTAGCTATTGGTAACAGGTTAGAGGAGCTAGACTCCCACACAATTAAAAAAATTAATTCTCTGGCTCAGTTAGCGATCAAATATTATGAACTCTTCTTAGATTCTTTGAGGAACCCAGATAAGGTGTTTCCTGAAGAGCTCGAGGAAGATGTTCTTCGCCCTGCAATGGTGGCTAAATTTCATATTGCACGACTATATGGTAAGCTTATTACTTCGGATAGCAAAAAGCAGCTGGAAAATATGCAGACATCATTGGAATATTACACATTTCTGGTAGACTATTGTGAGAAGTACCCAGCTGCTGTCCGCGCTGTCGAAACTGAACTAGAACTCAGTAAGGAGATGGTGGGTCTTCTTCCAACAAGAATGGAGAGGCTAAGAGCAAAACTCTGTCCGTTCATATAACTACTTGCCTTGAAGGAAATGTGCACTATTAAAATGATATCTGTCAAAACCAGTGCTGTCAGCTTCTGTACTGATTGATAGAACTAAGGTGTCTACAGTTCGGCAGTCCACCTAGAGCCTGCAGTAGTATAACTTTGTGAGAAACTCGGAGCTCTCCAGTTCAGTAGCTCACCCACACTAATGGTATAAACTTTAAAGTGAATGTCCAGCTAATGCTTTGTATTGTTTGTCCTGTATGTAAATATAAACCTTTTCTCCCTTACAGTTTTTTTCCTTCGGCGTATGGTTCAGTTTCTAAATGTAGTGCTGTATGAAAATTGTTTCTTTTAAGAGAATCTGTTTCTCTAGGAAAATTTTTCTAAGAAACCTGAGGCACGTTCTTCCAACTAGAATATATTTTATCTCTTCTAACCTTTGTCCCCAGAAAACTATCCGTATGAAGGGAACTTTATTTTCAATATTTATTTTGTATGTTGCTCGGTGTTTTCTTTGTTCCCCTGTTAATCAAAACCTAGTTAATAGAGGCTCAATAAATGGACTAGCTTGGCTAAATGTTTTTTTTCAGAGTCCTTAGAATTCTGTTTCCTTGTGTCTTACTAAGATATGATATACGTTACAACTTTGGCCAAAATAAATAGTTGTGAAAGTGTTTCCACGTGAGTGTCTTCAGTAAAAACATGTTAGCAATTGAAGTGCCAGAACTAAGAGCAAGAAAGCAGCAAACTTTCTTGCTTGTGGTGGGAGGAGATACGCCACTCTTAGTACACTGTGGAGAATTCACAGGGTAGAGGTGCTGTGCTCTAGTGCTCCAAACAGTTGCCGAATACAGCTTAGTGGCCTGGGATGCCCTGGACGGCTTCTTGCCTCGTGTTGGTCAGGGAGCCCAGGTGCTGCCTTAGCAGGAGCTGCAAGTAGGGACCTCTCTGAAGTTGCTGCAGATCCCAGCGCTGCCGAGGCGCTATTCAAAATCTGCCTGTGTGCCGTGGACGGCTGACTTCTCTGTTAAAGCTGTCCTGGTTGTCATTAAGGACCTGCTGATCCAGCAACGTTCCTGGTCTTACACAACCTGTTACCTTTGCTTTGTTCTAATATAGCCACCTATTTACTCTTTATGGAAGACCAGGCTGCATTTCTGACCCAAAACGTACACAGAGGTTGTCTTTGTATTTCTGGTGTCCATAGAAGGATTATGAACCAGGACCTGTTTCAGATAAAACGTAGGCTGAGCACATTGTCCAACCGTATATTAAGAGATAAGGGTCAGAGAGGCCAGGGGAAAGTGAAGTGACAGGGTGATGGGGTGCGCAGTAGTGTGCCACTCTGTGCACCAACATTCTTATCGCCGTCAAGTTCATGGGAAGATGTTTACAGCAATAGAGGGCGTTGAAGGAGAATAGTCAAACTACTGGATTATTCCGGAAAACGAGGGGGAAAAAATGACGTTAGCTTGGAGAGGGTGAGGGGAAAGCATGCGCAAGCAAGAAAGCGTGTACATCTTAAATGTGTGGTAAAAATCTCTAGCTTGCAGAATTCTCTGCAGAAGACTTCTAACCACAAACAAATAGGCCAACAAATGGGTCCTGGAAATGAGAGGCAGCAAAACTCAAAACTAGACCAGCTACCTGCATGCATATAGAATAAGGGAGAGAGTGTGTGCACGTGTGTGTGTGCGTCGTTTCTGTTTTACTAAATAATTGTCTAGTCGGTCTTTGGGAGGTTTTTTTTGCTGTCAGATCTTTTATGCAGTTTTTCCTGTGGCCTGAAGGTAGGGCAGCCCGTAGTTTCTCAGTGAAACCGTTCTCAGCGGGCTGTACTGTGCGTTGGTTTTGTGTAAGATTTCAATTAAAGCTAGCGTGCACTTCTACCATTTTATCATAATTTGAAAGTTAATTTTTTTCTACTAACTTTTAGCTTCATATTTGAGTAGAAGGTGGTGATACATGATCCCCCCCCCCGCCCCCTCCCATATGCTTCATTATTCCACCTATGAGGGCCCTTGAGCAAATTTTTTAAAGCCAGGATTGGCTCATCAAACTTAGTTTACCTGTAATTTAGGGAAGGATAGATTGTGGGCTAAACCAGCATACAAAATTACTTTCTTCTTTTCAAATAGAATAATCCTGTCGTATCCTTCAAATACTGGTCTGAAGCGAGCGTTAAAAGTTACCTGCAGGGTGGGCAAAGCCGAATGAAGCGTGGGGCTACGTGTCCCTTTTAACAGCAGTGGTGGGCGAAGGAACACCCTGAATTCACCGAAATCCTAGTGAGAGCTCGGCAGGCAGGTAGGAGCGGGTCCGTACTTAAGAAGGCCTGGAAATAAGAGGGATCAGAGCTTTTTCAACACAGCTGTGTGGTTGGGGCTGTGGTTTGGAGACCTCTCCCCTCTGAAGATATCCCAGAACGCTTCAGCTTTGCAGCTCTTCTTAAAAACTGTGCAGTACAGTGTAAATACATTTCATATAAATGCATACAGAGTTACAGAAACCAATGACGCCAAGTCTGCATCTCCTATACTAAACGTTCAAGACTGCCACCAGCTAAGAATATTTTATTACTGGAGACTATATTGTGCCAGACGCTCAGCACAACACACTACATTGTGGTTCTTCTAAGGCACTCTTTTTAAGGAAACATTTTGAATAATTCCTCTTTGTTCAATGATTTGAGAGTAAGATTGAGTTTTTAGTTAAAAAAAAGGAGGGGGGAGCTTGTTGGATTAGGCAGCAAAGCTCTCTTCAGGAATGTGGAGTTTTAACTGTAAAGTATGTGTGAGGTCAGGCATTTATTTCAAAGATTAATTAAAGATTAGGTCCCTGTGAACTCCATTTAACCTGAATTTCTATTCCTTTTTGTACACAAAAAAAATCTTACAACTGAAACCTCCTTTCTGTTGTTCTACTAGTTTTATCTCCTTAGCCAGCGTAAAGCAGCGAGGTTTACAAGAAGCCCATGTTTTTCGGAATTTGTATCGAGTGTGAGATCTCCTGAACTCAGAGGCTATAACCTCAGCGTACTTCTTCAAATAGTGCATAATGCTCATGAGAAGTAATTTGGTTTGATTAAAAACACAGTTTTCTTTTAATTGAAATGCTCTTAATTCTCATGCTGGCTAGAGACATGGTGTGGGTTATAAAACGGGTCTATTGGGAAGGTTGTGCTGTTCTTAAATATTTCAGGAGAGAAAGAAACCAGTGCCTTGTTCTCTGTCTCTCCCTCCAAGCCCATCAAAGGAAGCTCTTTTTTTCCCTTGAGAGGACCGGACCGGAGGAGAGCGGCAGGAGGTGGCAGCCATGTCCTTTGCCGTTCTCCCCTCAAGCCAGCTGAAATACCAGGGGAAGCGAGCAGAAGGGAGCCCTCACTTCCCCTTCGCAGCAGGAAAGCGGGTCCCCCGTGTTGCAAGGGGAGCAGCCAGTGGCACTTGCTGCCTCGGTGTGGCAAAAAGGAAAAGGTCCCCGGGCTGGGTTCGCTCTATTTGCCTGCCCGAAAGCTCCTCTCTTGGGAGTTCTGGTCCTGCCCCCGCGCAGGCTCGCATGGTCCTGGCGAGGCGGATGGTTTCCGTCTGCAAAATGGAGATGCCTCAATGTATCAGTGCAGCGCTCGCGCTGGGTGTGATTGCTGCTGCGCTTCCACGTCCGGAAATATTGCAGGAGCCTGATTAAGCTTCTCATCAGACCATGGGCTGATCATGTTAACGTATGGCTTTACGCATTTCAGTTTTGTTGGGTGTTTTCCTTTCACTCAGCACTGAAAGAGCAAAGATGAGCTTTACTCGTGTGTTGCTTTTAAAAGACTGAGCTAGTCAGCGTTACCTAGATGTTTGCTGTGGAACTTTTCATTACAAAATGCCCAGAAATAGTCCTGCAAAGGAGGACGTAGACTGGCAGCTCACAAGGCCAACCCTTCGGTAGTCTTGAAGTTACAGAACTAAAGACTGTTATGTTAAAATCAAGTGCGTAAATTTGTGGTGAGAAGCGTTTGTCAACTTTCTTTCCTCTTCAATTGCAACAACTCTGGCTACTTTAGAACTTGTCACAAATGACTAATGCAGATTTTAAATTTGGTTTGAAAACTGCTTTTATGTACTTCCCAGGAACTCTGTCCAAAGTGCCTGCTAGTACTTTTTAGTTTTGCAGTTTGGCTGGTGGTTTCTAGCTCTTCCTTGTCACGGGTAGGCGTACAAACAGTCAGTGGTTTCCTGATGAGGACTATTTGCCTGGCTGCTTTTTTTCCAAAACCATTGTACAGTTGTGTCTTTACAGCTGAAGAGCTGGACGATGTGCCAGAGAGACTGTTGGGATACTAAAACCAGCACGTTTTGCAAACATGTTACTTGCCTTCAGAACGGAAAGTGTCTGTGGTATCGCGCGTTTGTTTAGAGAGAAGTGACTGATAACAATGTGGTGCCTTAACACCAAAGACGTTAATAATTCAGGTGTTTTTAGCAACGTTTTAAATGTTTAGTGCTTGAGTTTTTGGCATTTGGTATGCGCAAAATACTTAAAGTCTTTTTACAAGCTCAGTCTCTTTTACAGCGACAATTACTAGTTGGCATCAGACAAGGATGCAAGGATTTCACTGTTCGAGGGTTTTAATGCAATTTTCTGCTGAAACAGAGAGGAATTGCGTAAGCGATTGAGTGAAAGATCACGATGGGCATGTGATGGAGTGAGCTGGTGTTAGTCACTGAACGCCATAAGAGGAGTACAAGTCCTTGTGTCAGCTACTCTGAGATCCACGGGTGAAATGCGTGGGGGGGGAAAAAGGGAATTAACAAGATGATTTCCTGTACACTAACTGTCTGGAGGGGAGCAAGAGCAAGCGGTTCCCAGGTGGGGTCCCAAACCACTCAGTGCTGGCCATGAAATTCCTCCTGTTCTCCTGGCGCCCATCTCTGGGTAGCCAGTGGGTTCAGCAAAGAAACTTCTCACCAGAGAAGTTTCACAGCAGCCCACGAGAGGATGCAATCAGGTGGGCCCAGAGCCTCCTTCCGCCAGAAAGCCAGGGCTTTTTAAGTAACAGAGGTAGTGACACCCTAGAAGCGACGTCTAGTACAGACAAGGAGACGAAAACGGTGATGCTGGATGCGATTGCCAGCACGTGGTCTGCAGGCTGCAGGAGAGGAGGGGGCAACAAAGAACAACATAACCTCCTGCCAGCAAAGTTTACTCTGAACACCAAATAGTTACCGATGGTTTGTGCGCGGACACGTAGCCCTGATGAGTGTCACACACTGCTATCCATCCTGCCTGTTCACATCTGGAACTTTTGGCAAATGACTCTCAAATCCTTTTTCTTTTAACTTCTCCATGTGCTTTGCCTTAGTGTTTTCTAATGGCACCGAGTTGCTGGTGTTACATAGGGCTCGTGGAAAGACATACTTTGCTCTCTACACCATAAAGGCAGAAGGTATTGCAAGAGCAAGGGTCTCGTGCGTCTCACCTCCCTGGTTGGCCCGTCCTGGCCTCCCCGCTGCGCTCTTTGCTGGAAACGGTAGATAAGACGAATCCTGCCCCAGGCTTCGGCTTTCCCTCCTGGCTGACCCCTGTCTAAGTCCTCTTCCGTGGTAGAAGAGATGAAAAAATAGAGCTATTATAAAGCCTGTCGCTTTGAAGTAGGAAAAGTTAAAAAATGCTTTTTTTCCTAATTAATGCAAATTGTGTTTTCTAAAGGGATGTGCTCATCTTGAAATCCTCTGTGCTGCCAAGGGCAGAGCAGCTTCGTTCGGCACCATGGGCCGTTTCCCAACGCGAGGGAGGGCCGTTAGCAGCGTGCCGCGCTCTGCTGCAGCAGCGTCCACCCCGAGAGCACGGAGCAGATCGGTGGGCTGGGGTGTGCCAGTCCCGCTGGGGAGAGGCTCCCGCGGCAGGCCTGCTTCTCACGCCTTTCCTCGTTTTTCTCTTCCACGTGTCACATTTAAAAAAAAAAAAAAGGATATTTCTATTAAAACAAACAGGCTTAAAAGTAGCTAAAATATGCCCAGCTCCTTTGGTTGATAGAAAACACAAAACTGTTTTCTTCTACTCTAAATTTAATTTCACCTCTTTCCCCAACAACTCGGTGAAGGTCACAAAACTACGACCGTAGGTAAAGGTTGGCTAATTGGGGCCTGAAAATCTGGTTTACACACGGGATGGGAGCAGTGGATCTGGTTCATGGGGAGATTTCCACAGGAGTGTCCGTCCATGCTTCCCATTCCTTTTCATCTTCCCAAATTTACTGATGCCCCTTCTCCCCGCGCTCGGTGTGAAGTTTTTACGTAGCACTGGTGGTGCTTGTGCTTAGAAGGGAGCGGAGTAAGGTGAGCTGCTCGGGGTGGATGTATGGGGGAAGAGCCCAGGGTGATAAAAAGCATCTAAAAGCAGCTGAGCAGCTCACTCGTGTGAGGTTGTCTCCTGAGCTGGAGAAACTGTCTTATGGAAAAATCACTGTGTCTAATACCCAGGTAACCGAGCTCAAACCAGTTACGTATGCGGCAATGCCAACTGGTTTGCAATGAAAAGACACTCCCGGAGAAATGGCGGAGGAACAGGGCACCAGGCTTTGCTTTTAAAACATCTTTGTCCCACGGTCCTTCTCTCCCTAGTTAATTCTTTGTGTTTTTAGGGGTGTTTTCGCAACGAGCAGCTGCGTGAAGGGGATCCCCTTCCCCCTCGCTCCGCTGTGCAGGTCCTGCTCCCAGCCAGGGCTGGGCGCTTCCACTGCGGGGCTGGTGCTGCTCTGGGATGAGGTTTTAAATAAGGAAGGACGGCTACTGAAATTGCCTCCCTAATCAGAAACCGGAGCTCGGCTGCTGTGTCATGTCTTAACAAGTTGTTGCTTTTAAACTATAGTCCTGAATTTTCCAACCCAAACCTCCTGCTGCACCGGGCTTCGGTGCTTGGAAGCAGAAAGCATCGCACCTCCCGGCACAAAGGAAAGCTGCTTTTTCCCTCCTGAAGGACAGGCCAGTTGCTCGGTTAATGTTTTTGGTAGAAGCAAGATCGCTGATGGGGAAGGGCCGTTGGCAGCTTCCCGTCGGTCAGTGGCTGCGTTCGATCTCAACACAGCTGTGGCTTTCCAGCAAAGATCTCTCCCCACGTGCTTGTTGACCTTCATCGTTGTAAAAACAAGGAGTTGCTCTTCTGTGCGATCTAGATGGCAGCGAATGTCAGATTTCTACGCGATGCACGTGAGCGTTAATGATTTTTAGCAAGATCTGAATCTTATCTTCACGGGCCAGGTCCTGATACTGCCTTTGGAGGCAAGAGGCAGAGAGGCCGAGGGATGCCACGTACTGCCCTGCTGCGCGTGCCGTGATGCTCCGGGTACACGGGCGAGCACAGGGGCCAGGCGCTGAGCTCAGACCTGACCCAGGTTAAGAATTCATCTTTGCTCAGGGCTGGATTTAGAAGTTCCCCCAAATCGACCCAAACCTCCCGCCCTGGGTTGCCAGCTTTTTGCTCTTTCGAGGCAGGGCATGTTTTTGCTTTTCAGTCCCCAAAGGTTGCTTGGTCAAACATGAGCTGGTGGCAGAAAACATCCTTAAATCTAGCTGAGCTGCCTGCCGGGGGGGAGCTCGCTGCTGGGTGATTTTGGGGTGTTTAACAGGGCAGCTCGTGGGTTCTCTCTGAGACAGATCAACATGCTCAGGGCCTGTTGGACGTCCAGGTCCAACGGATCTTGTTCCACCTCGGCAGCGAGTGTTGGGGAAGAAACCTGTTCTGCCTTCCCAAAGGACAAGATAGGCAAAAAAATGCAGCTCGCGTTCAACCCAGCTGCCATTCAGACACTCTCCCCTTCCCCTTCACTCACTGTCTGACCTCTGTTTTTTCTCAACTGTTGCCATCATTCTCTCTTTACCCCCTTTTCCAGCTCAGCTCAGAACAGATGTAGCCTTTTCTGTACTGGCTGCTCCCCAGAGCAGTGACCTGTATAAAATATATATTTCCACTTTTCCAGCGGAGCAAATACAGAGCTGAGCACCGCAGGCAGGGCCCAGCGCTTTGGGACCCCCGGCTGCAGCCGGCTGCCGGCTTTGCTGCTCCGCTGGGGAGGGTTGTTCGAGGGGTGCAGGGATCAGCCTGGCTCCCCCTCCAAGCCAGGACCAAGCTCCTGCCAGCTGGGGCAGGGGAAAACCTGACCCCTGAGAGCAGAGTGACCCCGCAGCAGTTGAGGTTTATCTGATTTCTGAGCAGTTATGAATGAGAAACTTCCTTATCGGGACCTTCCATCTGGATGGATATCGCCTCGCCTGCGTGCCTCGCTGATAAGTGCTGGGACTGTGGGTGCCCGTGCACCCATGGGAGCTCGTGCACCCATGGGAGCCCACCCGCTGGCCAGCTGCTCGTCGGAAATACAGGCTGCAAAGCAAACCTGCGCTGCCGGGCCAGGAAAAGCAGCAGAGAGAGCAACCCGATGCGGTTCCGTCGGACTGCTCCTCTGGACCGCTCCTCCGGACCGAGCTGCGCTGGCAGCGTTTATCTGGGCTAGAGCAGGGGTTGGTGTCCACCAAAGAATTGGCTGAAAGAGCCCCATGATGCCCCTCCGGGTTACTGAAATGGGCCCGCTGGGAATTTTTTTTGCCCTACGTCCCCTGCCCTCGACAGCAGGACGGATGTCCTCATACCAAGCACTCCTGCGGCGTGATCCCCATTTAGTGATGTTACTAAATTACTTGTTACTCCTGAAGCCAATTGGGAGAAAAAAAAAGCCCCAAGAGTTACGACTACGGAGAAGCTCCTCATTTTAGATTTTGAAGTGTTTATTATAGCTTAGGGGTTACTCCCAGATTTTTCAGGCATGTAACGAAGAGTCCCGGGACTGGTCCCGTGTCTGGTCGAGGGGCTGGGTGCGTGGTGCTGAGGCAGCCCCCTCCCTCCACCAGCCCCTCGCTCCCCAAATTAATGCCTTAGAAAAATGCAGAGCTCTTAATCTGCATGTGATTTGAAAATAATGGCAGTGCTTCAGTGTGGTAGTTGTAAGAAACGCGCCAGGAGCGAGCTGCGTTCTCAAATACCTGCTCCTTATTTGTATTCTTCTTTTTATAGGCTTATTCTCTTGGGGCATTTAATCTTCCAATCTATACACACAATGGATCTATGCAAGAGGAATATTATCCTATGAACCTTCCTTGCAGTTTATGGGAGGTAAATCTTGAGGTAGCTGACCTAGGTATGGTGACTGTCCTCTCCTCCGTGATTTAAAATATTTTACTTAAAAAACCCCTCTTAAACTCTGATAGTCACGCAATGGCACGTTTCAAGGTTAGTGTTCCAATATAGTATAGTTTGTATGCTGTTTTCTGTTTAAAAAAAGGAAAAGTGTATTAACTTTCTACAACTGTGGCAGAAAGATGAGATTTTTTTTTGTGTGTGCTGATTATTTGCATTTTATGCACTGAGTGGCTTACAGAGAGATAAATAATTGCACAGTGTTCCTTGGGCATCCCATGACACTCCACAAAAGGGCATGCTTTACTCTTAAGACTTGCACATCCCAGATTGCTTCAGATCCAGATCTCCAGTATCCACTTCCACGTTCGTAGGAAGGTGGAAAGCTCTTTGCTTGCCAAGCGTGGCAGGGTGCGGGCACCGGCGGAGGGGAGCAGGACAGGAGGACATGGCCACAGGCTGACGCTCCCCGTGGGTTTCTGGCCCCCATTATGCAGGTGTACGTGAGGCGGGAGAGTGGAAAATTTGCTTCGGTCTTCCCATGGTTACCAATTGTAAAGCTATCTCATTTCCTGAGGTGTGCCGCTGACACGCAAGAAAATAACAAAACTGCCAGCACTACAAGTTCCCCCGTCGGCTGATGGTACGAGACAGATAACTTGGCTCTGCGAGATCTCCCTCCAGATACGGGGGTTTTGCAGCTCCCACCGACCCCCCCATGGCTCCCCCGGCTCCCGCAGAATCCCTGGCCCCCCGTGACCGTGCCCACTCGTGGGTACCGCTCTGGCTGCATCCCATGGGGCACTCTGGGGTGGAAAAGCCCTGGGCTGGTGGGAAGGGCAGAAATAGCCAGCGGAGGGGCGCTTTCCCCCATGCTTTTCCCCCATGTTTGCTCACACTGGAGGGATGTGGAAGGGGTCGGCGTGTGCCCGTGACCGGCGGAAAATGAGAGGTGTTATTGCAGGAACGGCTTCTTCAGGCTTCAGCGGGCGGGGTCCCCGCACGCGTTCGCCCGGCTTCCTATTGATGCTGAGTACCACCTTAAAAAAATAAAGAAAAAAGAGTTGATGCTAAAAATACAAAGTAGAAAAGAGGTTGGTAGGAATAACCACTGCACGCAAGTCCTTCCGCGCCTGCTTGGTTTGAGTCTCCTATTTTTCCTGTGCCGGAAAAAAAACCCCACATGTGATGGTTCATAATAAATTGCATCGATGCTGAACGTGCAGCTCAATCCCTCGGTCCAGTGGTAAATCCCAGCCCGAAGAGGGGAGCCGCTAGAGAGGCCTCCTCCACCACTCGTGGGGTTTTGGTGGAGCACCGTGCCCCGGGGAAAGTCACCGCTCAGCCCAGATCCCCACCGGGGGCCTCCGTGGACTTTCCACCACGTAAAAATAGATTTACCACAGACAACTTACACTATCAGCTGCAGCATTGTTTAAGGTGCTGGCAGCACGTTAGGCCCACACGTCGGTGCCCCAGTTAATCCAGCAGCTAATGGTATGACTAAGAAAAACCCCCACCGCTTAGATAACCTTGTTGTTTGTAATTTATTCTTAAGTGAACTCAAGCCTGGCTTAATCCCAACTAAAAGGCAAGCAAAAGGTATGAGCTAGCTGAAAGGCAGCTTCCATGCATCTATCTATCTAAGGGCTTTCATGGCTTTCCAGACAGGCTCCTCGGGGAGCCACACGCTGTCCCAACCTTTTGCCACGCTCCCCGGGATGCTCACACTGCACAGTGATGACCTGGCTGCCCCGGATCAGCCATCGGGGCCGAGCAAATCTGCTCTGCCCTTTCAGAAAGGAGCTGACACATTTCTACCATTTCTACTTCTAGGATCTACTCTCTAAATTCATAATTTTTTTCACTTATACTGTGAATGTCTAGGATCCTGCTTTCCAAAAAAGAAAGGCACGAGATTCTCGAGATAATTTACTTTTGTGGAAAAAGATTATTTCCCAGTTGGTGAAACTTGCACTGACCACAAACAGGCAGCTCCTAACCCTCACCATGGACTGACGTGGGCTTGAGGCAGGGAAAATCGCTGCCGGTGCCAATGCCGAAACGCAGTTGGCTGAAAATCAGGGGACACAAAGTGTTGCTTTTTCTCTCCAGATGAAACAGCAAACGCCCCGGAGCCTGCTGAGCATCGGGCAGGCGCTGGGCGGGATGCACGCCTGGACCACAAGCTGCCGGCAGCACGCGCCTTCAGTCGGGCTGGTTGGTCCCGGGTTTGCTTTTCTCCTTGGTCAAAACTGGAGACGAAGGCAGTGGGGATTATTTTTTTTGGAGTGATGAAGGCCGGGAGGCCAGAGCTCTGGACTTTTCTGTACATGTCTCGCTGCCGTCAATCAGGAAGCGGTGACGCAGGTTATGGGTTGGGTTTGAGGTTTTGGAAACCTTTTCTAAAAGTCGATCTCCTCGCCCCGTCGTATTTCTGAAGTGTGAAGCCGTGGTGAAGGCTGGTAGCGAGCGGGGGGATGCCGGCCAAAATGCAGCTCCTTATCAGATGTAACGGGAGGATTTTCCTGGCTATTTGTTTAATCCTCTTTGTGGGATACACAGCGGAAGGTAAAACGGGGCGGTTGTTCTCTCGGTAATCCTCTTTCTGGGCTATGCAGTGTAGGCCAAGTAGGCAGCCTCCGAATTTTTCAAACTGACTTTCTTCTAGGGGTAATGAGATCTACGCAGAAAACCTGTTTTGCTAACATTTTGTTTTCTGGAGGGGGAATGGTAAGAAAAGGTGCTTTCTGCTAATGGAGCATTTCTGTGTCCCTTTCCCAGGCCCTATGAGAAAAAGACTTCATAAAATAAGTTACTGTATGAGGGTATATTTTCAATACATATATTTCAATATATCTTCTTTTAACTGGCCCTTTCATAGTGGTCTGGTTACATGCTGTTATTCAGTTATGTAGTTACAGACAGAGTATGTAACAGTTCCCATGTCATAACTACTATGGTCTACTTTCTTGGGGGGACAGGAAAGGAAACTAGTTGTAAGTATGAGGAAATTAAACGGTTTATTCGGTACAGAGAAATTGCAACACGCAGCACTAAAACAACTAAAAGGAAATGTTGATTCATGATGACATGTACCCTGTGGATTTGTTTCTTGTGAGGGAGAAGCGCTTTTCAAGCATGTAGAGTATGATTTGTCCGCAAACCAAGGCTGTGATAGTGATAGGCTTTCATTATGTATCTACCACTCAGAGGCTGATCTTTGAGAGATTATGGCCTGCTTTTTGTACGTTGTTTTTTGCAAATTATTCAGCTGCAGTTGTTTGTTTTGTGGCCACTGTTATTACTAAAAACCTTCTTAATAATATGCTAAGAGAAGAAAAGAAGTACGAAAAAGGAATACGCTGTAAAAGCAGCAGGAAATTATAGCCGTGAGATCTTTTTTCTCTTACAGAAGAGTGTAGGAGGTAGCTGAAAGTAATCTAGTACATTATGGAAATATATAGGGCAATAGAGAAGTGTAATTACAGAAAGATATTCCCAAAAAACCGAGAAAAAGTAGATAAAGTGCCAAGAGGGGGAGAATGCGCCCGGAGGCTTCAGAACAAATTAGTTACATGAGACCAAGAGGAAGGACGAAATGCCACTGTTTTTATCTTTACTATGTGATCGTTATTTCATCCTTTTGGTATTTTTTGAAGATCCGCTTTTCAGTGACAGCCCCGATCAGGAACCTGGGGACCACCAGAACCGAAACGGTGGGTTTACGTAACCCTGGGCCGTGTCTAGGAGACGCCTGAACCGTCTCTTCTCTGGCGACGTGCTCCGAGAGCCTACGTAACCCCCAAATCTGCTCCTGTGGCAGGCGGCTCTTGGCACGCCTTGAGTTTCCGACCTCCCCACCAAAACTCATCCCATTGAACTCGCAGGGGCTGAGCCGAGGCATGCAAGGCCAAAGCGGAGTCTGCTCTGACCCTCGCTGGAGCCAACAGAGAAAGGGAGGGCGCAGGAGCCAGCTCTCTGCTGGGGTGGCTTGTCCCCAGGAGATTTTGAGATACCTCCACCAGCTTCAGGGAGAGCTGCAGGTGGCCGAGCCCGCAGGTGGCCGTGCCATGCCCCGAGCTGGGGATGAGCCTTGCTGTGACGTCAGTGCGAGGCAGTGGTTTCCCATGGGATTTCCATTTCTAATTCCCGTGGACTTCCCGGTGCCGTGTGTGTGAGATGCACCCGATGTCTCTGATAGCAAGGATGTCACTTAGGGTTAAGGACACTCAGGGTTAATTTAGGTTTTGGCAGTTGAGCAATCAGGGCCACACAAATCACTTTATTCCACTCCTTTAAGCTTTACTAGGTGCTCATAAAGTTAATAGGTCTTGGTGAATAACGTCCTGGTCCCGGTGAATAACGCACGGCTGATTCGATCAGGTGCTCCAATGCAGAAGGCAAGGTACAAGAGAGTGCGATGCCGACCTGACGCCTGGTCTGCTAACTGCATCGAAGAGAAGGGGCCCTGGTTTTACACGCCCACCGGCGGAGCCAACAGGATCCTTCCTCCCATGGCAGACCCATCCCTGTAAGTTCATTTGCCGCATATTCGTCATTAATGCTAGCACCGAAAAATGTCTGGTATTCCCGTCTCAACAGTCCCGTCACAGCATGGCTCACCCATAAGGCTTCGTTGTGTTCACTTAAGAGATAATAAACAAAATAATAAATTTTGAATAAACTAGATGCCACTCTGCGTTTCAGGATGAAGAGATACCAGGAGCTGGGTGACATATTCCCACTCTCAGATGAGGAGTCTGGCTCCGGGTCTGACGCTGCGGTGGAAGCGGAGCCAGCCTTCGGGTCAGGGCTCGGTGACGGCGATGGCTTCTCCGAGGCGAAGCTGCCTGTCTTCCTAACGGGCCCGCAAAGCAGCAAGCTGAAGCACAAGCTAACGGAGGAGGATTTGCTCCTGTAAGGCTGGAGACGTCGGCCTCCTCGTGATGGCGGCGGCCTCCCTCGCCTCCCGCGCCCCTTCCCCGGTGCCTGACCCGTCGCGACGGCCACGAAGCGGTTTTAAACCAACTCCAAATCAATAAAAACTTTGCCTTAAGATCTTTATTGCTTTCGCTCACTACAAAAAATCTTTGTTCGGTCTGAACTCGCTCTTTGCTTTTTGCGGGTGGGGCAGCCATCCCCATCAGGGGAAAACAGGCTTTGGGGGCCCTGCCTGAT
>NW_009191173.1:7252-39485 GCF_000690835.1 Fulmarus glacialis | reverse complement strand
GATTCTATGATTCTATGATTCTATTCAAGTCTTTGCAATGCAACAGTAGGGTTTCATACAGTGTTAAAATGCTTGTTTTTGAGTATGCCTTAGATCAGCTGTTTAAGGCAGAATATTTACAACTAGCAACAATATTAAATAAGTCTCCAAAATTTTTTTCTCCTAACTCAGAATATAATGAATTATGTTTGATTTTTCTTTCTGAAGCTTGAAGAGTTTCAAAATTGCGTTGTGTTGGTCATAAGTTATAAAGACAGTAGCTCTTGTTAAAAAAAAATTCTAGCGCTACTCTGACTTTTTTTTTTACTTATGTACTTATTTTAACATGCATCACTGTGGGAAAAGGAAAACTGAAGTATATGGCTAAGGTTATCTGGCTTTGAACAGTCAGCTGTGCATGTATAAAAATTCTAATTGCTCATTACAGTTGTTACTCATATAGAAAAATTGGGAGGATGGAGGAAATCTTTAAGTCAGTGTTTAGATCTACTGAATATGTGCTATATTCATGCACTGTGATTCAATTAATAATCTGTGGGATGTTACCAAATTCATAAAAACTGTCTATTGAATGAGCAGTTCTATTTCTGTAGAGAAAAAGAACTTTCACAGGTTTTCTTGCAGAAAGCAAGACTGAAAGAATAAAGTTTATAGTACTGGATGCAGTAATAATCACCTTTAGATGATACTCCCTCTCTCTGTATCTCGTGGATGCTGACTGTAAGTATGTATTCTATAATTATATGCATTTGTAGGAATGTGCTTAGCTACCTGAGGATATGCTCACAATTCCATGTGCTCACCTCTCTTTTCCTTTACCACCTTTGTAAGGAAGAGAAGGGCATACTATGCATGTAGAAATAAGTGTGTGTGACAGGACTATGGGAAGAGGCAGTGGAAGTGAATGCCTTTAAAGATTGGATGAACAATTCGTTATCTTAGCTCAGTTGTGTTCTCCCTTTGCCAAAGGAGATTCTTCCTATCAGTTCTTTCTTGGTTATCAGGATAGGACAGAAAAAAAAAGTAAATTCTGCTTTTTGTTAGTATTCCTTATTCTAATTGTGTTGGGTTTTGTTTGTTTTTTTTTTTTAGTATTTCAGTGCATTCACCTTTTCTCAGTCAACTTATATCCTTCACATCTACAGTGGGAAATTGCTAGGAAAATTACATGTAAGACATAGTGAGGAAAACGAATGGGCATAGGAGATTTTAGGTCTCAAGTGTCATCTTGATATCTAACATGAAAAATCAGGAGTCTTTTTTTTTTTTTTTTTTTTCTTTTTTCTTCTTATCAAATGTCAAAGTCTATCTTATTTTTGATTGTTAAACCAAACAAAGTTTTTAATGAATGGCATAAATGTCAGATTAAATATCGTTGCCTGCATCTTCAGTGGTTTTGTCTCATGCTCTAACAGTCACCATGGAGATTACTTTGTGTCTTTTGTCATGTTTCTGAAATCGACAAGGAACAGATGAGATTAGACAATTAGTATTTCTGCTTCATCGTTTAATGAAACTGCTATTAAAGGTGGCCTTTAATCTCTTCCTGCTTCTACAAGTTTTGCTAATGCATGTTGAACTCCTCTGAGCACTCTGGGTATATATGTATAACATGTATAGATACGCTATAATGCATATAGCAATCGCTTTCAAATTGCTGCATTAAAAATTTGGAAAAAATCATTATTAGAGTTGGGGTTTTTTTGGTTTTAAGAGTTATATTTCAGTGGAAATTTTTTTTTTTCAGTAAATTCCTGGGCAGCTCCCCTCCTTCTGTCTTGCATCCAAACACAGTGAAGTGTTAATCTGAACACAGATTGATCGTCCACACCTGGCGTCTTTTGGAAGTCTTCCCCCCGCTCCCAGTAAATAAACTACTTCACCCACATGGGCAAATCTATTCAAGAGAGAACTTCTTTTGAGCATTTGTCTCCAGCCAACCTCTTCTTTTTAAGAGAGGTCATAATAATTTGTTTTGTCCCCTGGTGCAGCTGTGAGAGCAAGGCACGAAATAAAAAGATTTATCCCAGAAGTACCATTTGGGGTAGGATGGGCTCTGGGGGTCCCAGGGGCATGTGACTGGGGGCATGATGAACTCCCAGCTGACTCTGAAGTTGTTTGAGATTTGCTGCTCCAGCTTGATGCACGTAAGTCTATGGAGCCTGATCAGATTGTCCCAGGGTACTGGAAGAGCTGACTCATGTTATCGTGGGACCTCTCTCCATTATTTTTCAATGGTCATGGGAGTCTGGAAAGGTCCCAGTCAACTGGACAGCTGGCAAATGTTGTCCCAATTTTCAAGAAGGGTAAGAAGGAAGACCCTGGCAATTACAGGCCTGTCAGTCTCGCTTCAGTGCCTGGTAAAATTATGGAGAAGGTTATTCTGGGAGTTACTGAAAAACACTTGAGAGACAACGCAGTCATTGGTCATAGCCAGCACGGGTTCACGAAGAGAAAGTCCTGCTTAGCTAACTTAATTTCCTTTTATGACAAGGTCACCCATCTAGTTGACCAAGGGAAGCCAGTAGATGTGGTGGTTTTGGATTTTAGCAAAGCTTTTGATACTGTCTCTCACATTATCCTGCTGGACAGATGTCCAGCACACAGCTAGACAAGTCCGTAATATGTTGGGTGAGCAATTGGCTTGAAGGGTTGGGTTCAAAGAGTTTTAGTAAATGAGATTATATCAGGTTGGTGGCCAGTCACCAGTGGGGTTCATGAGGGCTCAATTTTAGGGCCAGTGCTCTTAAATGTTTTTGTAAATGATCTGGACGCAGGATTCAAATGTACATTAAGTAAGTTTGCTGATGATACTAAACTAGGAGGAGCTGTGGACTCCCTCAAGGGTAGCAAGGCCTTACAGAGAGATCTGGATAGACTAGAGAGCTGGGCAATCACCAACCGTATGAAATTTAACAAGAGCAAGTGCCGGATTCTCCGTCTGGGATGGGGTAATGCCAGTTACTCGTACAAGCTGGGGGACGAGAGGCTGGAGAGCAGCCCTGTGGAAAGAGATCTAGGGATTTGGGTTGATGACAAGTTGAATATGAGTCAACAGTGTGCCCCGGCAGCCAAAAGGGCCAACTGTGTCCTGGGGTGCATCAAGCACAGCATTGCTGCCTGGTCAAGTGAGTTGGACTCAATGATCCTTGTGGGTCCCTTCCAACTTGAGATATTCTGTAATTACAAAACTTTCTTCATTAGGTTCTTGATCTATAGAAGATGATTTATAATACCTGTGCCTGTTGTGCATTGAATTGTGATCTTTGAGTAACAACCTGGAAAAATAAACACATTAAAGCGATATTGAACTTCCACCATTTGACGTAGATTTGAGCACTGAGACTTTGTTCCCCTGTGGACACATTATGAAGCTAAGTTAAGTAATTATGAAAACACAGTAGTATACAAGAACATGCATGGCTTTTTCTGTACTTAATGAAAAAATGCTACTATATGTCGGCAACTGGCTGTATCCTGTGAATACAAGTTGCTGGAATGCAGCTTTTGCTGGGATTATATTCTTAATACATACATCAACCTACCAGACATTCTGGAGTGATACCCAGCAAAAATTAACAGCGGGTGTTGAAGCAGATACATGATTTTTTCTTACCTTTCCTTACTACCTCTGACTGTCTTACAAGCTCTTCTCTCTGCTTTTTCTAACGTCATGCACTAATTCCATGAAGTGATGTTAAATAACTCATAAGTGATATTTTAAACACACAAAAATACTCATGAATGGTGTAGACTTACTGTATCTCAAAAATAGCTGCTTTAGATGCACCATAAGAAGAGACTAACCATGCTGGCTTTTTGCTGCTTTGTCAAATGTGCTACTGGGGTAAGACAACCTTTAGAAAAGTGGAACCTATTTTCAAAGAAAAGGGAAGAGCTTAAACTCTGCCAAACTAAGTGTGAAACTGTAAGGCAAGCTCAAAGCTCTCAGGAAGAACTTGTAGAACAACTTGGGAAACTTTCTTTCCTGGAAGCAGGAAGCTTCTGCCATCTTTAAAGACTTTAAAGTACTAATAGAAGATAATTATGTAGGAAAAAGCTAAATTAATTGTTTCTTTATAGGAGAGATGTCTTAAACTTGAATTCTCAATAGAAGAGGCTTTAGAGAAGCGATAAGTTGCCAGAAATAGGTAGTCAGCTGAGTGTTAAGAAAACTAAGATGGAAAATTGCTAAGCATGAACTGGAATGTACCTCAGTTGGCTTCGTACCAGAGGAAGGAAAAGTGACAGCTATCACACTCAGTATAGAAAAACCTCTTAAAAGGATTCAAAAACTTAAGAGGCCAGAAGGTACAAGTTCTTTACTGGGCAAGTAGGGGCAGGGGGGTCGTGAAAAGTTCTACTAGTCATAAATGGTTTTTTGTTTGTTGGTTGGGTTTTTTCTTTGTTTAGGGTTTATTTTGTTGGTTTTTAGCAGACCTCTACACAGACAGGGACTTCAACCTTCGAACAGAGATTAAAGTTGCCTTGACTGCCGCATCATTACTGCGTTAAGTAATGGACTGTAGCACACAGATCTAACAACATGAGACTCAGGGCAGCTGTTTCCTTGCACTGCAGTGCTTGAAATAATAAGCCTGGAGTATCCTCCCTCATGTTACTACAGTGATGTGGCTATATGGTTTTTGAGGGGCTGAGGCCTAAAGGAAGATCATAATCTCAATCATATTATTACAGAGTATCCAAAGGTATACATGATTCTTAATCACATATCATCCCTGTCAAAGTCATGGTAGCCTTTCAGTTGCAAACCTCCATGATGGTCCAAATAATCAAGTCAGTCATACTGGTTACTGTAAGGATATGTAGAACGTGAGAGCGTCTGTTTCGTAAAGGTTGTAGACTTTTTTGAGTTCAAAGGGAGTAATAAGTACAAGGGAAAGCAATAAACAAAGGCAGAAACACAAACCTCATAGATAAGTGATAACTTATGGAATGGAAGACCAAAACTCTTCAGCCACTAGTTTATGGGCTTTGAAGTCCAGTCAACCTGGACTTTTTAACTGAGAAGAATGAAGAAACAAGATAAGCATGAATATTATGGATAGTGTTTTGTGGGGGTGTTGTTAGAGGCAGTGTCCTGTCTGTGGCAGCTTGTGTAGCTGGCCATCCTAGTGTCCTTGGAGTGTGCGGGTGTGTGTGTATTTGTATGCATCCCTGGGATAGGCCCTCAACTTGCTACTAGCTGAACCTGGAAACAGGAAAGCAATAGCTGTCTCCCGTCAGCCTGGAATGGAGAGCCCTCAGAGGGTCTCTGGGCTCCAGCAGTCAGAAAGGAGGAGTCCCCAGGTCTCAGAATCTGCTGGAAGTGGTAGCCTTTGTAACATCCCTTAACAGCTTTTGTCCCCCAGCCCCTCTTGACTTTCTTAGGATTCCTGGATGCACAGCCCCTGCTACAAATCACTGGTGTAGTCTCATTTCTTCCAGGGAGCACAGGCTCTTATCTAGGCACTGGGTCTTTTACACAGTTGTCATTATGTGTACAGTAGACAGCAAGTCTAACACCGTATAGATGGCCAGCTAGCATATAATGGAACCTAAACAATGTAGAAATGTGAATCGGGAGAATCTTGTACATAATTAGTACCTTATATTAACATCATATATCATATATGCTGTTGGCTAACATCTTTGATTATGTAGCTCTAGTGAGCTTTCTCATTGGTTCCTTTATTCATAAGCATATATGCATGTTCCAGTCATTAGCAGCACTGCAGGCTGTTTGGACAAAGCATCTTTCAAGGATAAATATTTTGAATTCATTGTTCAAATATTTTCTGGTCTGACAATCCACCTTTTTACACTATTACAGGTAATATTACTGTTACTTTTTACAGTATTATGGGACGGCTACTGGAGACCTTGCTGGAAATTGTGAACTCTTGCTCATTAGTCTAGCAGGCAGCTGCTTATCAGTTATGCTTTCAAAGCTATTGTTACTTTAGCCACAGAGCTACAATAATCAGATTTTTTTTTTTTTTTTGCTTTTGTAGCATTGCTCTGGCCTACAGTGCATAATGCGTAAGAGTTTTTGTTCAGTAGCTTTTTGCTACTCTGGTGCAGATTTTGTATCTTATGTTTGAAGCAGAAGATAAGACTCTTGATGGCTGTCTAGTTTTTGTAGGAGTTCTCATACAGGCCTTTTTCCTTATCACAGTTTTCATTATCACAGAATGCTTCAATGTAAGGAATAGCAGTATTAACCGTCTTTAACCAGCTTCATAGAATCATAGAATCATTTAGGTTGGAAAAGACCTTTAAGATCATTGAGTCCAACCATTTACCTAACACTGCCAAGTTCACCATGTCCCTAAGTGCCACGTCTACACCAAGGATGGTGACTCAACCGCTTCCTTGGGCAGCCTGTTCCAAACCTTGACAACCCTGTCAGTGAAGAAATTTTTCCTAATATCCAATCTAAACCTCCCCTGGCACAACTTGAGGCCATTTCCTCTCGTCCCATCACTTGCTATGTGGAAAAAGAGACTGACACCCACCTCGCTCCATCCTCCTTTCAGGTAGTTGTAGAGAGCGATAAGGTCTCCCCTCAGCCTCCTCTTCTCCAGGCTAAACAGTCCCAGTTCCCTCAGCCGCTCCTCATAAGACTTGTGATCCACGCACTTCACCAGCTTTGTTGCCCTTCTCTGGACACGCTCCAGCACCTCAATGTCCTTCTTGTAGTGAGGGGCCCACAACTGAACACAGTATTCGAGGTGCAGCCTCACCAGTGCCGAGTACAGGGGCACGATCACTTCGCTAGTCCTGCTGGCCACACCAATTCTGATACAAGCCAGGATGGCGTTGGCCTTCTTGACCGCCTGGGCTCACTGCTGGTTCATGTTTAGCCTGCTGTCAACCAACACCCCCAGGTCCTTTTCCTCTGGGCAGCTTTCCAGCCACTCTTCCCTAAGCCTGTAGTGTTCTGGGGGATTGTTGTGACGCAAGTGCAGGACCCGGCAGTTAGCCTTTGGTTGTCTTCATCCTACAGCACTGAGTAATCTTTCTTAGGATGAAAAGCTTAAATCACCAAGCATTTCTGAGAAATCAGACCTCCCTGATGTCTCAGTATTCTGTTAGGAGCTGATGTATAAGGTGGAAAGATAATTTTGAAATGCTAGAATCAGCTGATGTTGCTGAGATATGCTGCAATATCACACACAGAGGTGGAGTTCACTCAGGCATGATGTTTTCTCCTCAGTGTATTGCATTTGTGCATTTCAAAAGATAGTTAGAAAAAATGCAGATAATAAAATGCAGGGCCAAGTCATAATTTGCCAAGTTAGTGGTGGTATTTAGTTGATTCCAGCTTTATTTTAAGGTGCTTTTGTATTGAAAACACCACACTTCTCACCGTATTTTTGTTCTTGATTTCAGTCTTGTTAGGAACAAGTGGTTTTCTGTCTTACAAGATCACAGAACAGGGAAGTCTTTCATGTTGCAAGCTCTACACGAAGAAAGAATTGTAGTTTCCCCCCAAGCATATTTAAGAATAAAATAACATCATAGTAGTACTATACTGATCTGCTTTGGTAAAGTTCATTTGGTAACTTCAATCTAGGCAGTATTTTTTTCCTTGGTTTGATAGCTACTGATTAACGTTGTGTATGATAGAGAGATGTGGAGAAAGTCAGAGAAGATGACAAATGGGAATAAGGAGGAGAGGATTTAAAAAAAAAAAAAAAAAAAAAAGAAAAAGAAAGAAAGAAAAAAGGAAAAAACTGAGCTACGAAAAGCTTCCTGTAAGCTGTATTCTTATAGGCAGTGACCAAGTGAACGAATTGCCAGTGAAACTTGAAACTAGATACTACGGTACATACTCATGGAATAGTTAAGCAATAGGTTATGGATCTTGAATTGGAAAATTTAATATGGTACATTGCTTCTCTAGTTAGCCAGGTGATACAAGCCTTTGTTAAGTAGAAAGCTCTGGAAGACGTTACTGACAAATGGCATCATGTTTCAGAATATGAATAGACCACTGTTAAATCCTGCAATTCTCTTAAACAGTAACTCTCCTTATACGTATTTATGTCTGAACAAAATTAAATTCTGGTTACTTTCTACTGATCCCTAAAATTCCATACGTATTTATGGGAAGTAGTGCAGCGTAAAACCAAATAAGCAGAACACTGTACCACAGAATATAGTTAACTTCTTTTTCCTAAAGGTTATTGTGCTGGTTTTGGCTGGGATAGAGTTAATTTTCTTTGTAGTAGCTAGTATGAGGCTATGTTCTGGATTTGTGCTGGAAGGAGTGTTGATAACACAGGGATGGTTTAGTTACTGCTGAGCGGTGCTTACACAGAGTCAAGGCCATTTCTGCTCCTCACCCCACCCCACCAGCGAGCAGGCTGGGGGTGCACAAGAAGTTGGGAGGGGACACAGCTGTGACAGCTGATCCCAACTGACCAAAGGGATATTCCATACCATATGACATCATGCTCAGCATATAAAGCTGGGGGAAGAAGAAGGAAGGGGGGGACATTCAGAGTGATGGCGTTTTGTCTTCCCAAGTAACCGTTATGCGTGATGGAGCCCTGCTTTCCTGGAGGTGGCTGAACATCTGCCTGCCGATGGGAAGTAGTGACTGAATTCCTTGTTTTGCTTTGCTTGTGTGCGTGGCTTTTGCTTTCCCTATTAATCTGTCTTTATGTCAACCCATGAGTTTTCTCACTTTTACCCTTCTGATTCTCTCCCCGATCCCACCAGGGGGAGTGAGCAAGTGGCTGTGTGGGGCTTGGTTGCCGGCTGGGGTTAAACCACGACAGTTACAAATATTGCAGGCAGCATATCAGATTTTCAGTTTATCAGTAACACTTCCTTTAAAAGAACTAGATTGGTTCTTACAGAGTTAATGAAAAGGTGTTTACTAGAATAGGAAGCTCTTTTCCTATAATTGTCTCTCGTTTTCTTAGCCTCCTCCAGGAAGTGTGAAAATGCCTAATGTACCCAGTACCCAGCCAGCAATAATGAAACCAACAGAAGAACCACCTGCTTACACACAAATTGCAAAGGTTTGTCTGTAACTTTCAGGCACTAGATTCCTTTTAACTATAAGTATTTAAATAAACTTCTGGAATAATGTCTTTTTTAAATAAGCATTGCTTTCCTAATGATTTATTAAAATTAATACTGCCTTTAAGTAATCATACAATGCATGAATTCGTGCAATATTAGATCAGTCTTCATCCATAACTGGAAATGCTTAATTATGGAAAACAGTCTTGGAATATTTATTTTGTGTTTGTATTTTTTATCAATATCTAATGATGCTTGTTTTGTTCAGGAGCATGCCTTGGCCCAGGCAGAACTGCTAAAGCGTCAAGAAGAACTGGAAAGAAAAGCAGCTGAACTGGATCGCAGAGAAAGGGAAATGCAGAGTCTTAATCAGCAGGGGGGTATGCATGAAAAAATACTTCTTTAAATTGCAGAAATTTCACTTTTTCTTAGAAACTGTTTTAGTTTTACAGTGACATTGTGAAACAGATCAAAGAGAGGGTTTTAGAATCTCTTCAGGAAAAGAAAGTTTATCTCCTTTGAGACAGTGCATGCAGTGTATAAAAACTGGCCTGTCCTGTGCAGATTTTCACTGTAAAAATTTTAAATGTGGCCTCTGTTACATGTTACTCTCTGCCATTAGCTATTTTTATTCTAGGTTAATATCTAACTAATACTATTGAATAAAAATGGAGCATTTTGCGAAGAAATAAAAGTAACTTCGTAAGTAACATCTCTTTGATTTCTCTTTTGCCAGTATTTATAGCTGTAGGAGAACTTCCCTGTTTTGAAACATTTTCTTATCTTTTGCTATGTAACAGACATGAATATTCTATGCAAATAGCAGAAAGATCTATTCTATTATTAATCTTTTAATAATTTTTCATATGACACTTTGGAACCCATAGTCAAGATTAGTACCTCATTTTGCCACAAACTAAGTGTGCTGTGCAAAACCATCAGGTTTTGTATGGCGATTTCACAAATGAGAAGATTTAAATCCTCTTAACTGAAGATACTTTGCTAGAAGTAGATCTATGGGAATATTCCTTTTCAAAAGGAAGAACTTCAGATTGAAGTTAGGAAAAAAACGAAAGCAAAACACAAAACACTGTATGCAAGGTTGACTTTGTGTGATCTTCTCACTTGTATCTAGAATTCTGACTTATTTCCACATGTGGTGGTTTTTTTGAACATGCAGTGGTACAATTCCAGATTGCAGAATTGCTTATGTAGTAATTCAAATTCTCAGGGTATTTTATAGAATAGAATAGAATATTTTCAGTTGGAACGGACGTACAACGATCATCTAGTCCAACTGCCTGACCAATTCAGGGCTGACCAAAAGTTAAAGCGTATTATTAAGGGCATTGTCCAAATGCCCCTGACACACTGACAGGCCTGGGGCATTGACCACCTCTCTAGGAAGCCCGTTCCAGTGTTTGACCACCCTCTCGGTAAAGAAATGCTTCCTAGTGTCCAGTCTAAACTTCCCGTGGCGCAGCTTTGAACCATTCCCACGCATCCTGTCACTGGATACCAGGGAGAAGAGATCAGCACCTCCCTCTCCACTTCCGCTCGTCAGGAAGCTGTAGAAAGCAGTCATATGCCACTCATTTGCTAGGATCTGGGAATGTGGAATTGCTATTCTTTTTCTGAGGAAAAGAATCGTGATGATATTGTCCCTTCATTAAATCATTTTTATTTTCTCAGTATTTGTTCTTTTCAATCTCTCTATTAAATCTCTGTACCTCTACTCCCAGCTGATGATTTTTTTGGTTGTTTTTTCATGTCCTTCTCCATGTATTGCCCTTCATCTAATTTCACTAACCTATATTGATGGTCTGGATTGATTACTTTTCCAGGCTTTAGGGACAGTTTTGTTCATCTGTATCGTAGGGAACATAACTCTGATACCCCATGCATGTTTCAGGATATTTCTAAAATGGGTATTTGTTATTAGGTTGCAGTTGTTCACATCAAAGTACTTGAAGAATCCATGAAGAATCTAAAGGATTCTTTAGGAATGCTGAACAGAGAAGAGAGAGCTCTTACAGCTTTAAAGAAGATACTAGTTTTTTACCAAATGACTGTGTAAAAGATGCTGCAAATCAGGAATTGTGTATTGTGACCGGGGAGAAAAATACTCTTTTCCTTTTGATTTTTTTTTTTTTCTTTTGCGCACTCATTTGAACTCCTTTGGAAACACTGTAGAGTTGTATTGATTGGAGGACAGGGTCTTTTGCAATACTATAGCTATTTGCATTCAGTTTAAGATGCTGGCTGCACATCTGGGACACTGTCGTCATATGCAATTGACTACAGTGCAAAGATCTTCAAACTGGTAGGTCAGCTCAGCTCGATGCCTTTGGTCTTTTCTGCTCAGGTCCTGTGCAGCATTGCATTTGAGCTAATTAAAGTATGCTGCTTCCTATTTCAGCTAGTTCATTTGGGCATGCCTGAAAATCCCTTTCTGTGCTTGCAGGAAGCTAGTTTGGGGGTGTGTGCATTCATGGTGTAGGCATGCCACTGAAGTTATGTTAATAGACCTTGAAGTGGTAACTTAAGTTGGATGAAATAATTCTGAGCTAGCTCTTCGCTTATCAAGATACAGTCTTGAAATATGAGTATCTGAAGTGTATTTAGAAAAAGACCGCTTGATTTTTGATCTCAAACCGTCTCACCAAGCTGTCTTTCAGTCTTAGCTGAAAATTTTGAAACCTGTACCACTGCAGCGGGAAAGCACATGAAATAGAATTCTTAAATAATAACTTGAATTATTGTAAGATACCTGACTTCTTCCATAACTCTGTCTTGAAACTATCAGTTCTGAGGGAAATAACCATATACTGTAGAATGAAGGTCTGAATTATTATCAGGTATTTTTCACATAAGAAATCCCAAAGTAGTTTTTAATATGGATGGGAATATTATTTGGTTACCTTCTGTATGCTTCCTCTGCCAATCCCCTGCTCTAAAAGGCTTGGTAAAAACTTCAGTTAGAAGAGGCAGAAAACTTAACACATACTCAGTGCTTGGACCTGTTTGGACAAAACTGACAGCTTCATCTTGTCCGAGTGGGGAAACAAATAAGAAATAATGCAAGTATGTAAGCTTTGCAAGTTTTCCGTTCTTACCAGATGAACTGCTAGTAACGGTATAGTTGAAGATAGAAATTGCAAGTAATACTTAGTCAGAATTTCAAATTAAAAATGCCTTTAGGTTAGTCTCTAGTTCAGCTCCACTTTTGGAATGTGGTGATTAATGTACCTCTTGCATTCAGAATTTGAAATGCTATGGTAAAGGTTTGTTGCAGTTATTTTCTCAGTTGAATCTGAGTCTGCGCTTGGTATGACTTGTGTTCGGCACAATGTATACTGTAACCTATGAGCAGATGAGCATACAGGAAATCCGGGTGTCTGATACTGTGTCCTTTGTGGTGTCCTCACTCTGTCACACAACTGTCTCAAAATACAGTGATGCTGTAGGGCATCTTCTAGTAATAACAAAGTAGTTCAGACCATTTCAATAGCTGCCTTTCTTGAGGCTTATGCGCTTTTAGGTGAAGTTTTGACTGTAAACTGTATTGGGAACTCGTTCAAAGTGTTAAGAGATAGCCTGATGTTAAAAATATCAGGATTCTGAGAATGAAGAATGCTTTTCAGTCCCCAGTCTTTGTGTTCAACAAACTATGTGAGTATGGTGGGACTTCAGGGAAATATGCATTTAAAAGTCAAGGAACTCCGAGAAATTGTTTTTCTGCCCATATCTGCTTGTTTTGTGAAGAATTCTCTTTTCTCATTACTTTATAGGAACTGTCAGAGGCCTGCTTAGTCTTTTACATAGATAAAATATTGTACTTTCCTTGATCTGTCTTCACTTCATTGTATTTTATTTCTGAAGCTTATTTTCAATATTGTGTGAGGATTGCTGATAAAACTCTTGAATTTTGATAGCCCAAGTTATCCATATGCCCAAGTTATCCATATGCTTGAAACTCATGCATAAAACAATTTGAACAAGTCCAAATGCATATCTCTTTCTAGTATACGGAGATTAAAACTGTATTATAAAGCTTGTTTTTTTCTGTTTTGCAGGTAGAAAAAGTAACTGGCCACCTCTTCCTGAGAATTTTCCAGTAGGTCCTTGTTTCTACCAGGACTTTTCTGTAGATATTCCTGTAGAATTCCAGAAGACAGTAAAGATTATGTACTATTTGTGGATGTGTAAGTATTTTTTTTAAAAGAAAAAAACAAAGTGCCTATTCAAACTTGGTGATACATACCTGCTACTCTGGCTTTTGCAACATCTGTAATGAGAAATTGTTTTAAATTCAGAAGTCAAATGTTGAAATGAAATCTTTTTGTTAGCTTCTATTTTAAAAGTATTGAATTATTTTGTGGAAACTTCCACAGAAAAAAAGGAGGAGGATTATCCTAAGGCAATTTGGTTCTAGTATATTGCAGTCTTCTGGTTTAAGTGTTTCTGTTGTTGTAAAATGAGCTTTGACCATTTATTGACTTAGAAATAATTTTACTGGTTTTAAAATCAGCTTATATATTAAGAAATATAATTCACAAAATAGACTTGTGAGTTTAAGAAGTATAATATCCATTTGCTTTAATATACATAGTTTTGTATAGTTTAATACAGTTTTTAGTCTATAGTGGAGACTTACTGTTATTTTAGACTATTTAAAAAAATAGTGTAAAGTAAATTGGCTGAAGAATGAGTCCATGTTAAAACTATCCTTTGTACACCAAGAATGCTCTACACCATCTTTGTGGGGTTAATTTTGCCCTCATTCAGGTGCTGTGTTTTGACTGGAGAAATGCTGGATGAACCAAATGTACAAATGCCACAACATTTGTTTCTTCTGCCTTGTCCAGTGTGATGAGAGCCTAATAATTACTCTGAGACTGAGGAAATTCCAAAGGTTTAGGTGCTTTGATGTCTTTAATATATTTTTAGCATACTAAGGGAATGTGAATTTCAGACCTTTTCTGTATTTTTTTCAGGGCTTCAGATTTAGTTAGCAAATCTCCATAATTTTACCTGTAAAAACAAACAAAAAAAAGATCTTATTACTGTGATTGAACCACATAATTGAAATAGATAAAATGAGGAGTCAGCATTGAATCAAGTGAATTCCACTTCATCATAATCCACAGTTACCTGTATTCATTGCTGGGTCATTAATCTTCAAATAAGCAACTAAATCCACTGTAGAATATATGACTAGTCACTCTCATAAATCTGACAGACATTTACGATTTATATGAAATCTAAGATCAAGTACTCCAAAATTTTAGGATAGTTACTAATTCTGGCCATTTGCAGGACTGAATTCTGAAAGTGCCGTATGTTTCAAACTCAAGGTGAAGTTGGGCAGTGAGAACTGGAATACTAATACTGTTTTTCTTTTTCCTTCTTATAGCAATAAATAAAGGAAACAGCAATGTTATAGTATTTAAAAATATATAGGAGTTGTGCTTTTATACTAACATGACAGATTTTCTGCTAGATAGACTGAGATTTTAACTGAGTCCTCTTGCTCTTTTCCTTCTTTACCTCTAGTAGTCTCTGACTTAGGGATTACTCAGGAAGGAAGGAAAAGGGCATAATAAAGGAAAAGAAAGACAAAATCTATTTCAGGTGAAAAAAAAAAAAGATTGAGTACAGAATTCCATGTCTTTGGGCTGGTTGTTGAATCTATCCTTGTGACTCTTCTTTCCCAGGATCATATCTATATGGTTTGGCTCATTTTTCGTTAGAGCGGCTATGCTTCGTCAGTGGAGGCAGTTATTACCGTAGCAAACCAGCCTGCTTCTGCTTGCTGCTCTACCCTACGTTTTATTTCCTCTTCCAGAACTTGCTAGGTCTTGTAAGGTATAGGGGTTCTGTGAACATAATGACATTTGGATAAATCCAGTACTGTGTGCTCAGCACTTTGTAAAGTAGGTCAGTTTTCCTCTTCCTTTTTAGCAGCCCTAGTACCAAACCTTTCTGTTTCAGTTTTCTGTGTGTTTCCATGGTTAGTAGCAATTTTTAAATTCTTATTTTTGGTCTTTATGTATCTGAGGAAACTTTTTTACCTATTTCAGATATATATGCTCTATATCTCTTGAAAAAACAACTCTGTATCCCTATTCTGTGAATTCATCCATCTTTTCTATTTGTATCAGAAGTCGAGTTTTCTGATTCCTTGATGTGGTTTTATCTTTGCACGTATTTTCTTGTTTTTCTTCTGTGGGGAGAGCCTTTTTTTTTTTTTTACTGACTGAGTGCTCCCATGTTTTTGTGAACTACAGCAATCAATTAGCAATGGCTTCTGTCAACTGCCAGTGGAGCTTTTCTATTCTATATGGGTTTTGTTACCACTGCTGTTTTAGTGGCTTGCAGATAGAATGACAGTTTTCCTGGCTCTTTAGCACTAAGCACTACTTTTTAGATCTTTCTATGCTGTTACTAGTGAAATGTCCCATGTCTCTTGACCCGTATCTAACACCAAAAATTTTTTGGCTCAAAAGCCTGTGTTTTCCAGCTACTTTCTCCACAGGCTGATAGCATGTACAAAATGAGCAGTACTTATTTTCAAAGAATATTTCTTATTTGAAGTTGCAAACCAAAGAGCTGCTTAATCTCATGGAAAGCTTTTGTGGCATTTGGGTTTGTTACTTTACATAGGTTGTGAATTTCATAGGTTTCCAATTTCTATGAACAAGACTTTTAAAGGTTTTCAAAGACCAATGACTTAAACTGTAGATTCTGGTAGAAAAATGCCAACTTGTGTGGTATTTTTTGTGTTTAGGAGAGTTTCATCTCATCCATCCTTCTGTCTGAGGATACTATCAATAGTACATGTATCGGTCTGTGTTGATGTTTGTTCTGCCCGTTCCTGAGAACCTGCAAGGATGGACACTTCATAAACTCCTTCCAAGCCTGTTCTAGTGTGTTGCTGTCTTTTATCATTAGAAGATGTTTCCCAGTATATAATTTAATTTTCCCTTCCTGTGTTTGATCTTCCCTGTTCTGTGCACTGTTGTTATGGAGAACACATTTATCCCCATTAGTCATCTCCTTCTGGCTAAATTAGCATAGTTTACTCAGCCTTTCTTTGTAGGTTATGTTTTCTAGAGGTCTGATTGTTTGGTTGCTGTCTTAAAGATTTGCTGCTTGGTCTACTCATTATTATGGGTTTTTTAGTGTGTAGCATTAAGAATTTTACGATGTGGACTGTGTCCAATATTTTAGCTGAAGTCCTAATGTACTGCGTAGAGGAAAAAAAGCACTTTCACATTTTTTATAGCATGTGCTTATGTTATGTGCTGATCTAAGGCTGTTTTAGAATATGTTTTTTCCTATGGAAAATACTTCTGTCGTTTGTAAGGTGTGTTTGCACACGTCTTACCCGCCCCCTCTCCAAAAAGAGCAGAGCAGACAAGGAACAAAAGCCTAAACTACATTTGAAGCCACTCTGTGCTTCAAGGTTGTGTGTAATCAAACTTCACCAGCTTTGTCCTCACTTGTCAGTTGCCTTGTGGCTTCAAAACCCTCTGTTTTCTAGGCATCCCATTCCCCTGGAGGCAGTCCATTACAAGGTGGCAGTCCAGCTGCTTCCTGGGAAGAAGCGCATTCTTTTGTCATGTGTCCTAGTGAGGACTTTGGTTTCCCAAGAATACCATCAATAAAACATTACTGAAATGAAACTTACTACAAAAATCTATTTTTATACAGTCCCAAATGGGACTGCAAAATAATCATCTCAATAATGTAGATGCCAAATAGCATTGGTGCAACTTGTGATCTTCATCTACAATTCACTTTCAAACATTAATGGATGATAAAGTGTAGTTAATTAAGACAGGGAATGTATATCTAAGTAGGATTCTTCTGTACAAGGAAGTTTACACTAATAAAAATGAAGTTGAGTCTGAATATTTATTGAACTGATGTAATTTCCCATTGTTCACTCTTATTCTGGCATGAATGCCCTTTGTTTTTTAACCTCAACTGCTTCCACAGCTGAACTAGGAGAAAGCTTTCTTAGGTCACTTCACACTGAGTGCTGTATTGGTATAGCTGTGAAGTTACTGTCATACAAAAATTGCATGTTGCAGCCTTCTGCTAAAGCCTTAGGTGATTTCAGCCCCCAAGTGGTCACTGTCTTCTAATAACTTGTATCATGGTTTAATTTGAAGTGGCAAATTGGTGGAAGGTACTTAAAACCGTTATCCTGAACATAAAAACACCTGTCTGTTCATACAACAGGAAGGCTTATCTAGGTCACTTAGTGAAAGTGTTGGCTGAAAGAACAAATGCCTTCCTGTACCTTGCAGCAGGCAGAGAGAAGGATGAGTGGAGTGAAGGGAGAATTGTCGGTGAAGTCCTGTGTCTTCATCCGTAGCTTGCTTTATACTCGTTTTTTACAGCTGAGATTCTCCGTGACAGTAGTGAAGTAGACTCTTACGTTGCTAGTTTTATTGTACTAGTAAGTATCAGTAGTGGATGTGATGTTTCAACCCTCGTGTGCGCTGATGGCATTCTTTTAAAACTTGTCCTGTTATTGTAATGGCAATTACAAAAAAAGTAGTAATTTCAGAAAGTTCAAACTCCACCAGGATGTTTCTAGTAATCTAGGGGGTCTCCCTGTTTTCCAGTATTGGCTGGAAAAAGAAAGAATACCCCGTAGTAAGTTTTCTCATATTTATCAAGTCAGGCAGGAATTTGCATTTGTATCCTTCGTTGTACTTTATGAGGCATACTCATACAAATTCTGAAATTAGTTGCTTTGCTGACCTCTTGGAACAGTGCTAAGATACGTAGATGCATTAGATGCTTTTTATTTAAAAGTACAAAGTTTTCTGTTTCTGGTGACTCTTAGAGGAAAATATGATTTGTCCCAGGGAAATGTTTTGAGTTTCATCAGCCTTTCATGCAATGATGTGGGCATTTTGCTTTAAGATTTTTTCCCACCGAATTGATTTAGGGCTTATTTAAGTACTAGTTAAGAGGGCAGCAAAGAGTTTGAGGAGTCTTTTTTTCAGAATCTTTATTATCTTGCTAGTTCCTCTGTTAACATTACCTTCCACTAGAATGACTAAAATGTTTCTCTGAACTTAGATAAAAAAACCATTGCTGCAAGGAGCAGCTTGTGCACTCTCAATTATAAATACTCTATTTCGTCCTGGTCCACAAGCACAGAAACTGTCCTCTGAGATAGCAGAATCACTCCTGAATCACTGGTTATTGCTGAACAAAGACAGAAATTCATGTTCATCTTCTAAGTCTGGCAGAACTAACTTCTGTGCCAGATAGCATGAAGGTAGTAGTTGTAACGTTTCTTAATACTGCTGTATCTTTTTCTGTTCTAAGAACTAAATATATTTGAAATAAACTGTGAAGTTGTAGTGCCAATGCATTTTCTTTAGTAGAAATTCAATAGTTAACCTGTAACGAGGTCTGCCAATGAGAAAATGCTAGTATTGAGCTAAGAACGGAGCACCAAAAAGGCAGGTGTTTAAGACCAATGTTGTAAGAAATATTTGAATATGCAATATGTATTAAAGCATCTAGAACAGCTTCTTGCAGTTCTTGTTTTACTGAGAAACATTTTTACTAAGTGGGGTTTTTTTCTTTATTACATGGAAGACAAAGAGCTTTTAATTGAAAGATTTTTTTTGTAAATTTTTATTTTCAAGTTAGAATGGGTACAGTGGTAAATTTATAATGCATTTTATATCATTTATAAGCTTTCTCTCAAAAAATATTCAATAGTCTTAAATATCTGTATGCAGTTATTACTGTAGAAAAAGTATCAATTATTGCAGCAGTAGAAACGTCTTTTTTCATTATTTTAATTTTGAAAATGTTTTATTTTTATGACAGGATTTTTTCCTTCACCATATATACCTGATAGTACTTGAATTTTCATGTTCAGTACTTTCACTTGTGAATACAGGGTTTACTTGAAAGTTAGAAAACTTTATAAAAATCAGCTTATTGCAGAGGGTATTGAGAAGTTATTGATTTATTGTCAGCATGCTGATGTTTTGTTTAAAAATGCTCAGTTTGAGTATTACCTTAACAGTTGTAATAATTTACTGTATAAACATAACTTAATTAAGACTATTTTGCTTTTGCTTCTACAGTCCATACAGTGACACTGTTTCTTAATATCTTTGGATGTTTGGCCTGGTTTTACGTTGATGCTACGCGAGGGGTTGATTTTGGATTGAGTATTCTCTGGTTCTTGCTTTTTACCCCTTGTTCTTTTGTCTGCTGGTACAGACCACTTTATGGAGCTTTCAGGTAACAACTTCAGCTTGACTTAGGATATTTAAAAACTTGTCAAAATGCATTAACATTCCAGAATTTGCTGGATTATCATTATGATAATCCTTTAATATGCTTTCATTAGAACAAGTAGTATGTTTGTCATTAATTCAGTTGTTGTATTTGAAACATAGATGACAATAGATAGGAATATAATGGAATATCCTTTAAAGTATTTATAGCTTCTACCTTTGAAAAATTATTTGTAGGAAATATTTAACTTTGCATTGGACTGATAACAATTTTAAGGAAAATTCTCATTAAATCTCTGTCCCTTCACACCAAGAATTTGAGTAGGTTAATAGTTGAGTGTCTTAAATTTTTGGCTTCCTGAATGAACTTCATAAAACTCTACACTTAATTCTTACATTGTTAAGTGACCTACAGTGTCTGTAATTGAAGTAGACTGAGATTCTTAAGAATGAGCAGAGCAGGTATATAGTAATCAAACTGTAGTATTTTTCCTAGCTTTTAGCAATCTTTGCAGACATCACAATCGTGAGGTGTGGTAGCTTTGTGTTTAAGAATAGAATGGTTGGTTTGCATGCAAAATTGAACTCTCTTTTGGTAAAAATCAGCATGTAGAGATTCTAAATCCTGTACTTTTACAGTATTTCTTGGGAATTTTTTTTTTTTGCATGGAAGTGATTCAGGATATTCTCAGTTAAAATGCACTAATTCTTGTAGAGAAAGATTGATGGCCAGAAATTGCAGTTAAGTGTAACCTTTAGACTAAATGAGGTGTTTCTTTTTGCTAACCAAGGAGGTATTGCTGTACCCACACATCTTTGAGGAATCATATAGTTTAACTTGCATTTGCTCTCTAGTAAATCCATAGTTTTTCTTAGTGAATATTCGTTGTTTGGAAAAGGAAAACTGCTACTTGCATATTCAACTTTTGGTCAGTTGCTCAGCTGAAAATGAAATAGTTATTGAACTGAAATGGTTGAATAAATAGAAATGAACAAAATCCCTTCTGCAGGAAGAGCTATTAACAGCAAAATTTGGTTCTGTGACTTAACTAAGTGATTTCTACTTTCTTTAGAACTCTGGTAGCAAGCATATCATATGATCATTAGTTTTTAATAGTAATAATTTGAGGTCTTTGTTGAGATTTTGCCTGTACATTTATATTTGCTTTTTTTTTTACTTTCAGTCTTTGTCAGGCTCGCGTTTTAGTAATTTAAACAGCAAACCTATTTTGTATATTTTGCTTTTAAGCAACAGCTGCTTCAATGTTCTGGTCTGCACTGTGTATCAGTAATTCTACATTAGATTTTATTTCCTTTTACAAGTAAAATATTCTCTTCCCATCCTGCCAGCACTGTGAACTTCAGTCTGAAAGTGGAGCAGAATTCTGTTCTTCATGCATTGTAGCAAAACTTCTATGCTTAGCCTAATAGGCCCTGCTGTGTGCTGAACAGAACACTAAGGAATAGTATCTTGCTGCTATTCTCACCCCAGTTAGAGGTGCAGGTGGCAAAAATATATATTAAAGAAGAGGCAGCAGCTCTTGTAAATAAACACTCTACAAAACCACAGAATTACTGATACTTCAGGTTACTCTCAATAAATGAAAGGACTTTTCCTCTAGTTAATGCAGAAAAAATTTTTAGATCGGTACTACAGTATTTACAAAAAGTCATTAATTTCTGGCTGCTTTAATCTTTCCCCCTCCCCCCCCTCTTTCAGGAGTGACAGTTCATTCAGGTTCTTTGTGTTCTTCTTTGTATATATCTGTCAGTTTGCTGTACATGTACTTCAAGCTGCAGGATTTCAAAGATGGGGAAACTGGTGAGTATTCTGTTTGCTGTAGCATTGTACTGTCTGCAAGACAAACACTCATTTGATATAGCAACTGCAATACAGTCTGTGTATTTTTTCAAAAAAGATCTTGTGTTCACTGGAGTTTTACATTTAGCACTCAAAAAAAGCATTTTTGGAGTGCTCTTAACTAGGAAAAGTGGGTGAAACATACCCAAGAATCTGGGGTACTTCTGTAATTAGGCTGATTAAAATTTTGTTCTTCAACATAAACCACTTTGAACTATTCTTTTGTACATCACCTCCTCTATTTTGGTGGTGTGTGGAGATGTTATTTGCTCTATATTTAAGGTAAAGACATAAGCAAAACTTAGAGAAATGAACATAATTTAGACAGTAATAATGTACTGTTTGGGTATTATTTTGTATCATTAGTTATTTCTAATTATATTCATATACTTACTACTTATTAAGGAAATTTATAGCTAAAATTTGAAGAATGAGTCAACAATGTATTCTGGTGAATATAGTGGTGTATCTTTGATGTTATTTGAAAAGCTCATTTGTCCGAGTCAGCTCCTTATTCTGTAATAGTAGATTTCTTTTTGATGCTTGTATATTATCTTTTATTTGAGTCTTTGAGGTCTAATATTTAGATTTTACAAGGAAAAGCTATTGGGAATCAGTCACCATCCTTGGAAAAAAACCCAACAAACTTGAATTAACTGAAAGCATGGTTGTAGTACCGAGCTGGTAGCATGGAGAGCTATGACTGACAGTACTGTAGCTGGGTAATGACACTTCTCTGTATCAGTGCTTTTTGCTGCTAATCTCCAAACATACGTAAGACAGACAAAACAGCATTCCTTTAGAATTGTAGTGTAAGGAAAGATCCTGTTATATTATTTTTATTCTCAAATCTGCTATTTTGCTTTTTCATAGATACATTGATTGACATTAACAAAATAAAAAAGTATTTCAGAAGGCCAACTCTTCAAGTATGTGGAGTGTGCTTTTAAGGATTCTTGGGGAAGGTGTATGCAGGGGCATGAAAAGTAGCCAGATCATCAGAAAATGCTAATTACAGTTTGGATTTTGGAGTTTTGTAGAGTCCAGTTGGACATAGGGGATATAAAAGCAATTTGAAACAGGTAGAGGAAAGTTTTAAGGTTGTTTAAGTTTACAGATTATTTTTTTTTCTGTGGAAGAATAATTTCCATCTTAATGTTTTATTTTTCTTAAGGCAACCGGCTTTTTGTGGTTTCAAGCTTGATACCCTGTTTTTCTGTTGGTGTTTCAATTTTGAAGAATGGAGAAATGTTTAAAGTCGATACTCATATAACAATCTTTTCTATTAGTTAATCTGATGCTACCTACTTCAAAAAATTATCGTATTAACCTCAACTGAGAAAGCATCACTGTGTGGGTACAGTTAAATGAGTCTTCCCACATAGAAGCTGTGTGTGTGTGGCATGTTTTTGTTTTATATTTAAAGAAGTTAGAAGCTATCTTTTTAGGGACATTCTCTTTTCCACGAAATCATATAGTCTTAAATCAGTCTGAAATGACAGTATGACAAAAAAAACCCCAAAAGTTGATGAGCAGCTCTCTAATTTCTTCACAATTCTGCTCAAGGATAATAATCTTTAGTACAATTTTTCATATAATTTCACTGCATGCATTGGGAAAAATGGAAACTAAGCTCTAAAAGCTTATTAGAGAGCCAGAATATGCTTATGTAAAATTCCCTTTGACTTATGTAAAATTCCCTGTGACTTTTTCTTCAAAAATGTTCAAAGTTGATTAGAACCAGGAGGTTATAAAGCTTTCCTTGATGTGGATACCTGTAGTTGAATGGTTCATGTGCTGTGCTAGTAAAGTTTGCGCTTTCTTTTTCCTTCAGTGGGTGGATTTCATCTCTTACTGGTCTTAATAAGAGTATTCCTGTTGGCATTATGATGATAATCATAGCTGCACTTTTCACAGCATCTGCTGTTATCTCATTAGTTATGTTTAAAAAGGTAAGTTTCCTATGTTTGATTTGGATTTTGCTTTCCTGCTTGAGAGAGGTACTCTCTCACAAAGTAATGGGGATTAAATTATTTTCTTGGGGGTGGGCCTTACCTATCAACAGCTGTACTTTTTTGCTTACACTGTTGTGGAGTTATGAAACACTGTTTGTACAATGCACGTATTTTCTGCAAACTAAAATGGGGAAGAATAGCTCTGAGTAAGAGAAACTGGGAGGTAAGCCCACAATGAAAGGGTAGATGAATGCACTAGACACTACGATTGTACTTGTAGATGCCAGGTTGTGATTTTCCAATCTGTGGGGATTCATCAGGCTGAGTGAAGTGTGATTCAAATGATTGCTAAGTTTCAGCTCTTACCAAAATAATTCCCATTCAAATCAAGAGAAGACGGAGATGCCTGGCACCTCAGAAAAGGATTTTTATTTCTCTGCTTCTATTATTTTAGCATTTTATTGTCAATTAATGATTGCATAGCATGAAAGATCAAAGAAAAATGCTTTTTTCCCTTGGTTCCTTTTTGTGAATTTCCATCCAGAAGACCTAAGTTTAGATACTAATATGCTAGTAAGTTTTTGATGTTGTTTAGATAAAATGTAACTGAGCATTCTGCTGATGATGTGCTGGCAATTCTAATAATTCAATCTCAGTTACATTTACACTTAAAGATTTTCACATACCCAAACTCTTCTGGCCTATTTACAGTAAGTTAGAAATTTTAAGCGTTGCCTGGAGATGTCTCTTCTCCTTATTTGTTTTCTGCATAAATACTCAGGTACGGGAGAAAGAAACAAGCAAGAAAAATGCGTGGTGGAGAATTTTTATTACACTCTTCCTACCATATGTATCTGGATTCTTTAAAAAAACCTGCATACTCACATGTGACCTGATGTATCTTTATGGATGAGAAATAGTCACATTTATAACAAAGAAAAAAGTTACAACATTAATTGTCCTGCTACACTTGAATGAAAATGTTTTTGCAATATTATATGACAACTGTATTGTGACTTGATTGAATTTGAATCAGAAATAGCATTTTAATTTTAATACTGAGGTAACTGGAAGTTACTGAGGATTTGTTTTTTGTTGTACTAGAGATTATATGACATATTGTTTAGAGTGTGTGTAAGTCATATTGTTTAATACCTTTGCTTATTATGCAGAGCTATTGGACATCACAGTAGTGTAGCAGATACACATCTGCATTATTGGGCTATTTTATACTTTTTAATATCAAGTCATAGCTTAGCTTGTTCTTGTAACTGTATCAATCAAAGAAATTAAAATGTTTCTAAAAATTGATGTAGAAAAAGGTTCACCAAAATGTTATTGACACAGTGGATTCAAAACTACTTTTTTGGTTTTGTTTCCTGCCGTTTCTTTTAACATGCACACTTTCTAGCTCTTCTAGTGAGTACGACAAGTTGTATACAAATTGAGACAGAAGACACTTTTGCAAGCTGTGAGCCCTGCGTTATGCTAAGGATGCAGCCTGTTTGTGTATTTAAATATGTTATTTCAGACAGTAGATACCACACACATTTTAGTAAAGAACTGTAAGACCCGTCTGAACTTGCAGAAAGTTACAGGTATTCCTACAGTCAAACTGTGCATGCAGCAGGTCTATCAAAAGTTGTAGGATTTGTGGGAAAAAAGTCCGTTTACTCATTTCTGGATCCTCCCAAACACATGAGCAAACCAGATTTTCCCACCACACAGCTCTGTTTCGTGTTTGAGACTTTGCTATTAAACTACCAAGAAATGGAAGGCTCAGCACCGTTTTTTCGCTGCTTTTCCACCTCCCTAGGTGCATGGTCTCTACCGCACGACTGGTGCTAGTTTTGAGAAAGCGCAGCAGGAGTTTGCAACAGGAGTGATGTCCAACAAAACTGTACAAACTGCAGCAGCCAACGCCGCATCAACAGCAGCAACCAGTGCAGCTCAAAACGCGTTCAAGGGTAACCGTTTTTTAAAAGTCATCACGGTTCTCTTTGATTGTACTTTATTTTTCAGTCACTTACTATAGTCCCTAAAAGCCTAAAGATCAAAATTCACACAGCATGTTTGTCTCTTTTGCAGCTGTGCATGGATAAAATGGGAAATGTTTGGTTTATTTTATTATAAATCTATTTATTTTAAAAAGATAACCATTCTTTGCCCTTCTTTAAGGTGTTGCATTCTAGAATATAAAGCCTTCCCTATTTTATGGAGGCTAAATAATTTCAACAATTGGCCTGAGAATTAATTGTGGTATATAATGATCAAATAAATGTGTTAAGAATTTGGAAGGTTTTTTAGTGGTTCGCTCTGGTATTTTTTTTAACTTCAGGAAAGCACTTTGGATCAATTATTTTTCTTCATAAGAACTGTTTTCCCTATTTCTACTGTAAGAAGTGGGGTAAACTGAGAGATGTAGAAAGTTAGGTTTGGTTACTGCTTTTGCAATTTTAGCAGCTGCTGGAGGACAAATACAAGTAGGGTAGACATTATAAATTCTTTTCTTGGGGTTTTTTTAGGATAAGTCTTTTGATATAAACCTGTAAGTTTGCATGAATACTGTTGAGTTACCTGATCTTGTTTAAATAGTGTTTTGGTCCAGAATTTACCTGCGCCACTTTATAATTACAGCATTTGTTTGTATCTATTTTCATGGAGTATTCTCTACCTGTGAGAAATGACTATGGTGCATAAACATTCTCTGTAATAGAATGTGTAATGCAGTGTACAGTTTAAGGAAGTTAACTGATGGTTTCAATCACAAAGCTAAATGATTATATATTTGCTATTTTTCATTTTAGTATTCATGTCTTGGGGTAATAATTTTGCGGAAAAGAAACCAATACTGACTTCTAGAACACTAGTTTTTTGCCCCCCTTCCCTCTTCTATGTGCAGTGGTATTTTTGTTGTATTTGGGATTTTTTGGGGCTTGTTTTTTTTAAGTGTAGATTTGTGTTTAACAGTGGTACTAAATCTCTAGCCTAGTCAGTTACTCTGTTTACTGCTTGTCCAAATCCCATAACATGCAGTATTTAATTTTTAAACAGGAATATTGTCTAAACCCAAGCTTTTTAAGCAATGGCATTTAACAGATACTTGAATTCATTTTAACGTTAACTCAGCCATCTTTGTGATGTGATTTAAGCTGGGGCAAAAAAGCTTTTAAACTACTTTGACTTGGAAAAGTGAGAAATCTTCATCTTTAACAAAGTTAAATTTTAACTCATTGGACTGGAGGTCTAAGGTTAAATTGGTGCTGTGGAACTGAACAATCCATAATGGTACATACCATCATAATATTCTAGAATAGAATCAGGTCTTAGTATCATGTTTCTCTCCTTTGAAGACTTATTTATATTCTTGGATTGCCTCATGAGTCTTATGCACAATACTTGGGCTGTTTTTTCGAACTCTGTTTTAGAAAATGGAAACGGGAAGGACCACATCCCACAACCTGTATAAGTATACACTGTGACTGACATGAATGCAGCTCTTAAGGTGAATCACCTTTTGTAAGACAGGATAAAATTCTGAGGCCCCATCGTGTTCTGAATGTGGACCGACTTTCATAGATTCTTTCTCACTACGCTGTATTGATAACAACAGAAGAGCATTACAAAAAATAAACCCCCAGCTTAATCCCTGTATCAGTATTGTACTGTTAGCATGAAGTCCCTATTAGTCTCCTTTGTTTTACTGATTTCTTTAAATCCAACTTGAATTTGGATTAATGTCATAGTTTCACCTATGCTGAAGTTCATATTGATTGATATACTTGTTTCTAAATGTTCTCTGCATCATGAAGTTAAAAGCAATTTAAATATTCTGTGTAATAGGGGCTCTAAAATTTCATACTAGTGGAGATGCTAGCATTGAACTTAAATTTGTGTGGAACGTTATTAAAAGCTTTCCAGATAAAAGCCAACATTTTCTGTTGAGATCAGGCATCATCCTTCTAGCAGCTGTATATCAAGATTGTTCTTTTCATAATCTTTAAACTTAAGTTGAGGGTTCTATCAAGGAACTCTACTATGTATTACTTATAAATCTAAATTTAAGAAATTCTCTTAGTATGTCTTGGATAGGAATCCCAGGGACATCATCCGTGCAATTTACCTTAAGTTGAAGATAGCATAACAACATACATTATTCACCAGAATATATTATGGAAAAAAACATTAGGAATAAAACCTGAATTTGGCAAGTAGATTTTTTCCCAAAATGTTTAAAGGCTTTTTGAGAAAACATATTTAATGTTCTATGTATAGGGAGCGTTGATTTGTAACGTCATGGGTTGAATGTATGGATTTAAACCCCCTAAGTGAAAATCAAGGTTCAGTTACACATGAATTGTTTAAACCAGAAATCTCTGACACTTTGCAGCCCAAAAGGGACGGAGAAGTTTGAGTTTAGCTTTGACAACAGAAGTCTGATATTTGTTAAAGTATTTTGTACCTAACAAAAACTAGATTTTACAGTCTCTTATTAATTAATCAGAGTATGGCACCCACTTAAGTTGTCATTTTGTAGTATTGTGGCAAATTGAGTACGAAGTATGAAGTTTAAACACTGGAACGTCAGTAGTCATTGATCTGTAATTTAGGAGTTGGTTTTATTTATCTGAGGGATGTTTGTATATTTTGTAAATTACTAACAATGCTCTGCCATCCTGGTGAATGTCATGGTTCTGTACAAATGCACTTCTTCTGTCTCTTTGTTGCATGTCTGAGTAGTTCAGAAGTTTTGTATATTTATTGTATTAACACAGTGTCATAGAATAAAAAAAGACTTTTTTCCTGGGTGTTTGCTGTGTATAGTTTTGACCAATATAGGGATTTTTCTTCTAACAATCAGGATAACGTGCAGGGCGGATGATCTAGGTAAAAGTCTCACTTGTTTTTTATAATTGTGTATATAAACGCTGTAATTCTGCTGAAATGGGGAAGCAAACTGTCCACTATGAAAATAATACATTAGGGTATTGAGAATTAGTCTACTCAACTGTTACGAAGAAAATTCTTAAACACTTGCAGCCCACTTCCTTGTGCTGTAAACTTACAAGGGTTAAAATCTAAACCTGTTCTGTCATTAGTGAATGAAATTCTACAGGTATTAAGAATCCTAAAACACTATTGAAAGTAAAATGAAGTTGCTGAAAACAGCATTGCTTTGGTAGTGTTTATTTTTCTAATTTCTGCCTATGAATTGACATTTCTGTATCACTGCTGTGTCATGCTTTTTCTTTTTTTTTAGGCATTATCACAGTCTGTTGATTTTTGTCGTGTAATACCAACTGTAATATCTGCTCTGTAGTACTGAATTTAGTACTGGGTTTTCTTTGAAGGTCAAAACGACTTCATCTAGACCACTGTGACGTAATTACATTTGCAAATGCACAATAGAGAGAACAGTGCTCAGAGGTACGGTCAGGATTATTTTGGGAGATAGCAGACCTGAGTTTTTGAAGACACTTGCGCATGCATGCATCATTTAGTAGTGAAATTCTTATCGACTTGATCTGTTTCTTTGTAATTTACAGATCTACGACGGCAGTGGCAGCAGACTAAAGGAACAGTTTTTGTACTTCCTTGTAAGGACAGTTGTGCAGCATGATCCAGTCATGTTTTATGGTTAGAATTATTAGACAATTTAAGTGCTGTTGTGGGGAGATAATTCCTCTGGCTTGCTGAGTATAGTTTTTCTCAAGAAGCTGTAAGCATGAAGTTGGGAAGGCATGCACACACAGAGAAGGCAGCACAGGGAAGAGAACTGTGATTAAAAATACTCAGTGATACTTCTGGAAAGATGTATCTGTCAAGGAAAAGGCATGCATCTACAGCATTCTGGTTATGAATCAGTAGTAAGGCACAGTGGATCAGGTCATTAAAACACACAACAAATGTGTGTTAGGTTTCACTCAGTTACATTAAAATGTGTAAGAATTAGTTTGTACTTTTTTTCCTACAAATTAATTTTATGTCTGCAAGTAGCTTTTTTTCTCATCAGCAGAGAAATCAGGAAGACTTACAAAAGAAGTGGTACAGATTTCTCATCTCAGCAGCAAAAGACTAGTTTAACTTTATGCTAGGATTAAACTAGATACTATGTCACACACTACTGAGGGGGAAAAAAACAGAGTTGATGGGAAGTATGACTTGTGGATCATGCTGCTGTACATTTTTTTCTGGAAAGAAAGAAATTGATTGTCCAGCTGTTTAATGGAAGCATATACAGCTCATCTAAAATGTGCTTTCTGTTGGATGACTTGGATAGTGATTACACCAAACAACAGTGCTTTTGATTTGTTTGTTTTACCATCTCTCAATACACTTGGTGCTGCGACGTGACTAAGTAATCTGTGTATATATATATACATAAAAAAATGCACTGTCCTGCTTCAATGAGTGTTCCTACACATTGTTCTTAGTTCACTCAGAGCTGAAGGAGAACACTTCAGCAGAAAGGAGCTGCTCTACAAAGCGTTGAGAAGACCAGGTTTTACTTCTTTGTACCCATGGTTCAGGAAGGGAAAACGTTCGGCTGGTGAGATGGGAAATTTCAGAGACCGATTTTTGGTGATGAAGTTGGAGATTGTATTAGTAATTGGCAGTGTGCTTGGAACAGGGCTAATGCAGGCCTGGAAAACACAGTGGGCTGTAGAGTCCGGTTACTTCTGAGCATTCGCTCAGCTTTTCTGCTTTGCAGATGTGTACAGCTAGGGCTGGGTAGGATACACGGGCTGGAGCCCAGGCCGTTTCAAAAAACAGCTGCCTCTGACCACTGATGCCGCTGCGGCATCAGCTGCTCTGCCACTGTTTCAGCTGGCAGTGCTGCAAGTAGATTTTACAATGTTGATAGCCAGATTAAGCAATCGTATATCATCTGAGTTGTAGTCACTGCACGTATGCCAAAGCATGTGTTGCCGTTTGCACTGCAGGGCTGTTGTCTTTGCTATGCATGTATTTTTGATGTTTTAGAGAAAAAAGTGGATATGTTGGATTGGGCAGTGGGGTGATACTTTCTGTCCAAGGTAAGAGAGCAGTTGGAAGTGGTCAGAATAACGTGATTAAATTTGGAATTCTTTATTATTTACCTTTCTCAGCTGGACAAAATTACTGATCCCGCTGCATCTGAGTGATACCTAAAGCTGGTTAGGGACACCGATGCCTACGCTCTCAGAATTCCACTGATACGAAGATAATCAAATCAAATCAAAGGCATCTATTTGAAAAGAAGTTTTCAGTGAATTACAGGAGCAAGACAACATCTTTATGATCCTGTCCCTCTGATATTAATAATGCACATTCACTTTCTCAATGCATCACCATTCCAAACCTAGCTGGAGCTTTGGGAGGAAGCTACTAGAACACAGAATCTGTAATAATTCACACAATTAGAGAATTGAACTCTGTGTTCTCTATTGCCAACTCCCATTTAACCTTACTGAAAAAGGGAGGTAATATTTTTAGCTGTACAAATCAGTACTTGGTAACTTTTTCAGCAGTATTTTGTATTTGTAGAATACCTGCTGTATCTATACCTGCTTTGAAGTCCATAAAGATGACTAATGTGGTGGTGCATTGAGTGGCACCTATCCCCTAACTTCTTCCGGACTGTAGGTTTCTAAATGTTCCAAGTTTTAACAAAGAGTTACTTCTTGGAAATTTAGAAACTGTTAGAAGTGTAATTAAACTAAATGCAATTAATTACATGTAAATTTAATGGAAATAGACCGTAGCAGCTATGAGACAAAAGTGACAGCCTGACTTTTCTGTAAACTACTGAAAGCCTTACTCCTAGTTCTGTCTTAAATTTGCTTAGAGAACAGTATGTAACCTCTCCCTAGTGTTTGTCAAGTCACAGGTGAAAGGTAAGACACATTGTGGCAAACACCATTTTAAAAGTCTGTGTGATTAAGCAGTGTTTTACAACCTTCGCTACTCCTTTTCATGAGAAAGGAATTGCGATGGTTTAGTTGCAAAATGAAGAGCATTTGTCAGACATATATTCAATTAGAAGGTCTCTTTAATGCAACTGTATTGTATAACACATAGCTACAATTTCATATGACATGCTTTTTGATCAGTAAGTGGTAATAATTGTTAAAGTCAGACGGAAATCTGAAACGCTAACATCAGTGGGCTGGGATTTTAAATGCTACTAAAGCTACAATTAAAGCTACCTTGCTGTGGCTCAACTTGTCCAATATGTTTGAATTAAGGTAGTCGGACTCCTGTTAAAGTTCGAAAACTCACATTTTAATTGAAATTTAGATTAAAAATAACACATTAGGTACATCATTCATGCTAACAAATGTACATAGTGGTGACTCAAGAACAGAAAAACAGTACCACAAATAAACCATGGCTCAAAATCTACTCTAGCAGGATTGTCACAGCCGCTCTTTTTTTTAAAGTGGCTGTGATGTATACGTTGCTGCCATGCTCTGCTTTTGTTGGGCTCTGTCCTTTCCTTGAGGTAGGCACCAGCGCCCACTGCTTCCAAGGAGGACTTGAACTCCTCTCTGTTTACCACTAGGACATGAGATACTCTGGTGTGGGATAATGATGGAAAGGACTTGGCTGAAAAAAAATCTCAGAATCCAGAGAACTTTATTGAGTAAAATAGATACAAATGTGATATAGACAACCCAGAAATAGCTCAGTAGCAATGTTTTTTGCAGTGCCATGTTATAAATAAAGCACATTAAGAAACCTTGCTGAGCCTTTTCAGCTTTTAGATTGTATACTGCCAGAGATGGACACAGCTTCACATTTGAATTGTCTGTATTATATAGATCTGAGTATTTAAAATCAATCTGTAAGAGATTGTTTTGTTAAATCTTTAAGCTGCTGTTACTACTGTTGTATTAATCTTCAAAATCAGGGATTGTATTGCATTACTCTATGCTTTAGTTTGTCCACACCTCCAAAACTCCAGCCACTTCTTCCTTGAGAAGTGCCTTTTCAAATACCTTGTTTAAAAGCAAAAACGAACGGGGGGGGGAACCCCACAACAAAACCCATTCCTGGTATTGCACATCTCACACAAGTTTGTGTATATATAGATAGATATATATATATTT
>NW_009191173.1:3325-7187 GCF_000690835.1 Fulmarus glacialis | reverse complement strand
AAACCACAGATGTTTGAAGAGTTCTTCAATACCACAAAAACAAAGTTAAACAACTAATTGGCACACAGGTTTTAAAGAATCCACAGCAAATTCTTCTAGATCCTATGCAGTGCATGTACATTAAGAAGCAGTTACACTCCGCAGCCCCCTCATGAAATTAATTAAATTAGCTTTAAGCTGATTTATCTTTTTTTTTGGGGGGGGGGGGTGGGGGGGGGTTGCAAAATATCTTTGAAAGCTAATGCAGAGGTGAACTTCAAGAACAACTTTAAACAGCTGTCAAATTTAATGAGTGCACCCTACACCTGAAAACCTCATCCAGAAAAAAAAAAATGCAATATATACCATCTTATCACTTGCTAGAAAAACAGAACCCTGAGAAAAGAAATTCTGATTACTTTTTTTTCTGTATTTCTTCCCAGCCTGTCTTCTATCTGTGCTATGTGATGAACATGGATATTCTTGCAAGTTAGTTGATTATACTGCTGCAGAGCAAGTTGATAGTATACCAGCAACAAGCAGAAAAGCTGGTTCTTCTTGGTTACAAATAGCAAACAAAAGCAAAACATGCCACTGAAAATACCTCCTTTGTACTTAAAAGCCGCCCTATTAAAATTCTTTAAGAGTTCTGTAGATCACAGCAGAGGTCAGCTAGTAATGGTCATTGTTTACTTCTAAGCCAAAGCAGTATATGCCCTGTATACCTTTTGGAAGAACTGACCTTATTCTGACTAATCAAGTGCTCAAGCCAAAGCAGCATTTGTCACCCTAGTATAGTGTCAAGATTTGTCGGCAGTGGCAACGTGGACATTAGATTGCTACCCACCTATGAAAAGCTAAAACTGTAAATCTGTTTCATAATTAATTTTTAGCTGATGTATAAGCTACTCCTATTTTTCCAGCTGCAGAGCCCACACGAGCAGAGCAGAGCAGAGCCGGTGTCCCAGCCCTGTGGTGCACACTCCAGCAGGGGGCTTGGGAGGAACGTCAGGAGGACGCTTTGGGTTGCCTTGCAGCTGTGCTGGACCTGAGGGACAAGCCAAGTGCGTCCCCCTCAGGTGGCATGTTTGTGTGTACAGGAGAAAACAAACACAGGTGTGGACAGGACCTGCTGGCTGGGATTTCTGTCCTCAGACACCACTTTGTGCTAGTAATTTTGATTTGTTAAGGTCTTGCTCTGTGCAGGCAGCTGGCAGAAATGGTTCCAGACCGTAACTTGTTCTTTTAAATTAAATATTTAAAAGAAAAGTGAATTACCCGTTTTAAACTAGAATATGGTGGATGTGGGTTGCAGGAGCAGGTGAATGCAACAAGAGGCTGGATTAAACCAATCCTTTTTTAATATCGGCAGAAGTTGACCTTGTTTGTTGCACAGCAGCTCAGAGATCACCTCCGTATCAATCCGGCATGTGGCTTGAAGGTGCCCTGGGCATGGACACATGAGGGCTGGGAGCTGGACCTGGTTTGCTCCATAGACTGGCCGGGCCGAGGCAGTGTCGGTGCTGCACAGCAGGCACTGGAGAGGTGCTCCAGCACCACCACTGCTAGTGTCCACCCGTGCTCGAGGCTGGCCCTGGGCTTGCGGTCGTGACTGCTGAACAACTCTTGTATTGCGAATGACTTGAGCAGTGTATTGAAACTAGCTATCTACCTGTACAGTAACAATGATTTTTTAATACCTATAAATAACTAATGGCACACTTTAAGGGACTGACCAGGCATAAACAAGCATCTCTGCTCCATATTATACAGTGAAGCGATGGAGAGCAGCACTGTCACTGGATGATGTTAAACTACCAAGAAGTAAGAAGAGGAGTCTAAAATTCACTTAGTATTTCATTAGAACTGCTTCTCAGATGAATTATCCCCAATGCTCCTATGGCACAGTTGCATTATTCCTTTGTTTTTTAAAATACCTTTTAAATTTGTTTTCAGAAGTAGTTCTAGTAAGTGATGCAACACCACAAGTAATACAACCAACTGCCTTTAAGAAAGGAATGTAATTTGTGGCAAGGTGTTTTATTTCTGCTGATTGAGTTGGAAAAGGGTCCATACTACCATGCGGTTTAAGGGAAAAGATCTTCCCAGCCATGTAGAATTTGGCAAGACTTCCTGAAAAATGTAAATTTCTTAAGGACTCATGTGGCTCTGGGTCATGAGACAGATTGATCTGTAGACTAGGAATGAGGTTTCACTGGCAAGAGAAAGAATAATACTGTTCAAGTCCAACGTGCGATCAACATTTGTAGGAGAGGCTACAGCCCGGGCCAGGCTGTTGGCATTCACAAGAAAATGCCCAGCTGTGCCGATGGGGAATTGTCATCTGCTTGCGATTTCAGGAGTTTTAATAAAGGATGTAGAAATATTTCTAACAATGGTTATTTCAAACAATTTTATCAGAATCAAATGAAAGCCAGTGTAACAACAGCTCCTCTGTCTGGTCAATGAAACAAAATCATTTACCTGCTAAGTAACAAGTGGCACACACCTTGCACTATAAGTTGCAAGACAAAGAAACCTGGCAGGGACTCAACTTTTTAAATGCTTAAAGATTGGTGTAAACTGCATCACATCCAACATACATACACTTACTATCCGAGAAGGCACTGTACTGTAAGGAAGTTCAGTATCAAAAAGCACCAAACCAGGTGGTGGTGAATATTCATGGGTGAAGGGAGCCCTTGGAAACAAAGCCTAATTAAAATAGGCTTCTCTTTTGTATAAGAAAAAAAAATGTGCTGGCTTTTATTATTTTAAATCCAAATTGTTCAAAGTGACCAAGGTGGGTAAGGCAATCCGATCAATCCGAATTTGTCAGTTACAACAACAACAGTCCTGCTATATACACGATTCCTCACCTCCCCAGTCAGATTAATATATTCCACTGTGTCCTGATCATAGAATGAAACTAAAAAAAATCCCCAAGTATTTACATTCTGCCTTCTTGGGATCCTTTCTCTGATCCTTGTCGCCTAGCAAGGAAGGAAGACCATTTCAGTAGTTCAGGGCTGGAATGCATGGGGCTCCATCACACAAGTGGTAGAAACAGGTAAGCAGATCTGCTTGTCCAGTCAATGGAAAGCAGATTAAGATCCAGGCACTGATATTTTTCCCCACTGGAGTTAAAGGAGGCAGATAAGGTTTTTTCCTTCTTCTATTTCTTCTTGCACTTTGTCACTGGATGTGGCTATTTCAGCTTGCGCCGAGAAGACTGCACAGATGAACGTCAGAATAGTGCCACCAATAGCGGTGTAGAAAGCCCAGCCCAAGGAGCAGTCTCCTAGTTTGTAAGCAGAAGCATAAGGTCCACAATAGCTTATTGCTTTCTGGCATCCCCAACCTGCAGGGTAAAGTATCAAGCCTAAGATAAGGAAAAGGCCTAGAAATAAAAACAGAAAGGCAGAAGTTTAACAAATGATCAGTTTAACACCAAATGCAACACATGTAGTAATGGTTATCATGGTCGCTACTCGCTCCTAAGTACCACGATTAGGAGAAGATGACTCTTCCTCATCTATCCAACCTCCCTTTACCGATTGTTCCCTAGTATATACCGTGCAGTGTTTTATCTAAACTTGGAGCTATCCTGTGTTTTTTTCTTGTGAAAGGCTTATTTCATATGATAACGGCCAAGTTCCTAATTTTAATCTCTATTCCTTCTGCATCCTCTGTTTTCAAACATTATTGCTAGGTACACAGACCTTGCAAAACATTCAAGCATCTCTACCTACTGTTTATACTTGCACTTTTCAAATACTTAGGAATGTTTGCATCCACTTTTGAGTTTATGTTTACCTAGCCCTCATTCAGCTTTATAAATAAAGGCATAAACATTTTTGCCTTTTTTCCTCTGGATTTTTCC
>NW_009191173.1:0-3294 GCF_000690835.1 Fulmarus glacialis | reverse complement strand
GTGCGGGGGGGGGGGGGGGGAAAATCTCACACTGCATCTGCTTATTTGGCCACATTAGGACATCGTAGAAAAATAATACTGCCAGTTCAGTAAGCTGCTTTCGTGATGAAGGGATTCTGGAATCGGCTCCAAACAAACGGATCTAAGTACCCACGGCCAATCCGACTGGGATCCTTTAAAGAGGCGATTGACTGCTGCAGAAGGAAAGCACACTTCCAGTGATGCAGGAGCAAAAGCCCCAACTCCCCGTCTTACTGAACTGCCCGAACACCCTGCTGTGCCTCTGGCTGGAAGTGAAAAGCTCAGTCGATGTTTTGTCCATCTGATCATCTCTCGTATTCATCGTTTTCTCTCCTATGAGGACCAGTCTTTATCTAAGCAGTGAAGGGCTTCATTAGGGAAATTAAGTCACATTAGAGTCCCTGCACACATGATGTGTCTTTGCAAAAAGCTGAGAGATTCAATCAAAGTGCCTAATATGCTAGTGGCCACAGTGCTCTCTAACGGGCCCTGCTAAAAAAATCACAGTGAGTTAAAACCAGATCTCCCTCCTGTAAGGTATGTAGGAAGGACCTAAACATCAGGGACAGCTCATGGTTATCAAAATTTGCTTTCTGTTTAAAATTTTACTCAGAAGAATGGCAAGAATTACGAAAAACAGTTTTTGCTTAAACACAACCAGTTTATCCAGAAAATTAATACAGCCTTCCAGATCCCATAAATATTACCAGTTTATTTGTCCTGCACTGTAAAGCGCTTTATTCAACCTGGCACTTTGACAAAAATAGCTGGTAAAGGTTCTGTCACCTTCTAGAAGTGGGCTGAAGGCTGTGCTTTTTATGTATGGTGCTGATTCATCCATTAGATTTCATCTAATCTCTAATTCTCCCAAGTAATAAAATAGAAAACAGTCCTCTTTTTTTCCCTCTACTGAGAGATTACCAAGAACAGCCGTAAAGACTGGTTCGCATCTTCTTCAATTCAGTTAGACTAGCCTATTCTGCAGTATGTTAAGTTTCCTTAATTGTTTGTTTAAAGAAATTCAGCCAGACGCAAGAAAACTTCCTCACTGAGAAAGAAAAGCTGGGTCCTAGCTAGTAAGCAGTTAATATACGCAGAACGTAAAAACCATCATCCAACTGTCTAAAATGAATGTCTATGAATGCCAGACATTTCACAAAAGAAAGTCCCTCCTCCAGCGTTTTTCTAACGATGACACAACACCATGAGCATGAATGAACTAAATGTCATTATTCTTTGGGGCGGCACAATCCATTAGCGAGTGATATCCATTCTCTGTGAAGGTATTTCATCACTGCTTACATTTAAGAATCAATGACAAATTTTACGCAGTGTTTCCTGGCTGATTGGCCAAACTACATTAAGTATAAATTATTGCTTTGTCTTGGACAGACCTGGATAAGCTGTGCTTTCATCCTGCTGAGCCCTGCAGCCGTTTCAGACTAAACACCAGCAGTTCCTTCTCCTCTATTCATCACTAGTTTCCTGTTCTGCGTAATCAGCATGACCACACTGTGTTTTTCTGACTGTACCTTGCTATGGGCCAGTTGCCGTTTTCTCTAATGACCACAAGCCCTTTGGTAGTTAAAAATCACCCATCACCGAATTAAGAAGCCGGATCTGAAATGCCAATGTAGCTGCTGCCAACAAGGAAGTTTTTAAAGTTTACCACTCCATCACTCACAAACCTAGAGAGCCTGCGTTTAACAGCAAACCTGGCTGAGTCACAAGCAGGACCACCTCTTTTTACTAGAACTAGAGCACTGAACAACTCCTGAAAGTCGGTTCGTGGTAGGTATGCCCCAAGCTGAAAAGCTGTTACCCAAAACTCAGCCCCCTGAAAGGCTGCAGCACTGCTGTCAAGTGTAGTCATCAGGACTTTACTGAATTAAAACTTTTTTTTTTTAAGAATACAGAAAATTCCTGGAGGAATATTGACTACAGCCCATAATTAGATAAACTACAGCTGTTTTCTCACAGATGAAAACAAAATTTGGAGAAAAGTCTTAACTATGGACTTGAATACAGTCAGACTCTCACCTGATTTTCCCTTCAGATAGCTAACTTTGTTAATCCCGTTCTGGCCTAGCATAATAAAAGAAAAAAAAAAAAAATGTTTTCACTATCAAACCTACCTTCTACTACTCCAGTTCAGTGCAGACAGAAAGCTTCTCAGGACATGCACCTCTTCTCACTATCACTAATATTTATCATAATTTCTCATTTCATTAATACCTGGTTCCTACTTGCGAGGGAAAGTGAATAAAGATGATTCAATTAAGCCAATTCAACACACCCACAACAGAAATGGCAAGTGAAGAGGCATAGACTCCTCATCACATATTCAGCTCAAAGCTCCAATACCCAGAGCAATGGCCGAGCTGCACAGAGTGCAGAGATCCCTTCCTGACTCTCCCTACCTGCCCAAAAAGGGGTGCTCAAGTTAAAAGATCAAGGGGAGCTTTGCCTCCTGCTTCCCAGTAACCACAAAAGAGATGGTCACAGGCTACAGAGCTCATCTCAATGACTCCTGCAGCTTAAACAAAATAGACAGAAGATGCTTTCTACCCACCAACAGAGCAAACCACGGCCTAAAGCAGAAGCCAGGAATCCAAAGCACTTAACCGTCCAACTACCTGTAACCAAGGCAGCAGCTTCCGGAGACCCCCGAAAAAGAACCGCCTCTCTGTTCCTGGGAACATGGATGCAGAGGGAAGAGAAGGAAAAATGCCTATATGGAAAGCAAAAGGTAAGATACAGCAGGGGTAGCAATGGCAGGAGAGGTTGTGATGCTGCTTGGAAAGTCATGGTCTACTTTTAAACAGGCAAAACGGTTAAATGCAATACGAATAGCTCGGCAGTCTCTGTGCTCTTCTACCCTTGACCTAAGGAGCAGTGCACAACCATTTTGTGCAAGATGAAAAAGTCAGAGGGCTGTTTCTACAGCTAACAGTGTAGCCTTGATCTACATCTAACTGCACATGCAAGCAGCTGCAGTTGAGCAAAAACCACTTACAGGCCAGATTGTGGTGAGACGATCCACAAGGGGGAAAAACATGGTAAATTCTCAGCGCTGATTTCTCATACCAGAGTCCACAGGCCACAGCCTGGCCAGGTCCCTTACATCTCTTTGCTTCTTTGACAGAAGTTTAAGCGTAACTGCCTATATCCCTGCCTTTCTGTAGCTGCTGCTCAGTCCCAGGGGCTCACCTGCCTACAGCTCTCTCATCTTGGTTGTTTCTTTGCATTGAATCATAGAATCATAGAATCATA
>NW_009191172.1:0-13528 GCF_000690835.1 Fulmarus glacialis | reverse complement strand
AGGGGTGAGAGGAGCGGGACGGGGCTGGGCTAGAAGGAGAAGGGAAGCGAAGCGAGGAGAAGAAGAAGGCGGTTTGCGCTACCGCCTTCTCTTCCTCCGTCGGGGGAGGAGGGGAGGCTTTCGTGTGCCTCATGGGAGACTTGCTGCCTCGTTCCCCAGTGGCCATAAAATCATAAATTTAGTGGTTGGGTTTTTTCCCCATCGGCTGTTAACTTGTTGCGTTGAAGCTCTTTGCTTTGTGTTCTAAAAGGATTTGGGATCGAGGTTGCAGAAGTTTATTCTCTTTCCTTTTACCGTTTAAATGTTAGAAATCTGGGAAGTGTGGGGTGCAAACGTAACTCCTACCTCTGTTCGGTGCGCTTCCCACCTAAAGAAATGATAGTGTCTTGCAAAAAAGTCAGTGTAGTCTTATAAGTAGGAAGTATGTTATCGGTGATCAGAAATGGTGGGGTGCTCTTGCAAACGGCAGGCCAGCTGCAAGCATAATCTGGTAGTATGAGCCATGAGCAGAGCTCTGTAGATTTTTACTGGTCAGTGCATTGAATGTGGTCAGTTCTTGAAGCTTGCTAGAAACCCCTTCTGCGAGGTCTTGAAGCACTAAATGAGGCACTGTGCTTAACTTTCTTTTTAGGGCGTAAGGGGAGGCACATCATTTAGTGGTTTGAAAATGGCATCCTCTGTAATTAGGGAAGAAGGATGCACATAGTGACTGCAATGAGGCAGCAGAGAACTTTGGACTGAACTTGTGAATACTTTCACTTTGGTCACAATCTATTTGGATACAGTATGGTGGCTAGAAAGCTGCATCCCATCAACTCCCAAATTTCAGAGGGTGTTTTAGATTTTGGTGTGGAATCTGTTGTGTGTTGTGGTTTTTGGGTTTGTTGTTGGTTTGTTTTTTTTTTTTTTTGCGGTGGTGTTTTGGCAGGGAAGTAAGGGTGAAGGTGGGGGGAGATTAGAGCTGTGAGAGGGGCAACATCCCTGCTGTAGTTTGGACACTTATGCAGTCATCTGTGAGTTGAAGAAATGTCTAAATAATTCTTTCCAGAATAATCTTTTCTTCTCTGGTCGTCATAACACAGCTTGAAATAATACTGGTGGAGGTAGAGAGCATAAGGGCAGTGGTATAGCAGTGGTCTATGGGGAGGAGAAGAGGACACGGATGTGTGTGCAGAACACATGCTGGTGGATAAAGTGGGTGCTGGGGAGAGAAGTCAAGGACAGCTTAAATGTCTGAGAAAAGGAGGAAATTTGTGGGAAACGTGAAATAGAGAGGAATGGAAAGGTGAAAATTGACGAGCTTTTATGAGAGTAAATGAAAAGCTAGAAGGACTCTGATATGCTCTTAGAAAAACAGAATGTGTGTTTCTCCCTCCCCTGTGCACTCTGCAGTGTAAGCAAGAAGCTTCTTGGTTTGAGTCTTGGAGTGAATAGCGTTCTGGCTGATTAGTTTAAAGTAGGTACTTAGTAAAGTAGTAGTAAGTAGGTACTTAATTAAATAGTAGTACTTAGTTAAAGTGGGGAATTTTGATGTGAATGTCTGAGCTTGTAGTAGCGTTTGAGAACCTCGGAAGTATTGAGGTTTTTGAGGGAACAACCTGCTGATATGGAGAGGAGAAATAAGCATACTCAAGCTACTGGTGCACAGGACCTGAAACCATGTAATCTTTTCCAGGTCTCTGCCTCTTTTTCATTTTTTTTTTTTTGAGGCGGAAGGAAAAAAGTCAAAATGGGGCGGAGATCTACATCATCCACCAAGAGTGGGAAGTTTATGAATCCCACGGATCAGGCCCGTAAGTATCCATGAAAGCTAAGCTGATGGGAATGGGGGGGTCCTAAGGAAGCAGATAAAAAGATTTCTCTGAAGAGAAGATCCTCACTTGTGAATCAGAACTGAATTTCCCTAACTTGAAAAATATTACTTCCGTTTTAGCTGGTATAAAAAGTTCCTGAGAAGGCTGCTTGCTTGCATGCTGCTGCTTTTCTGCAGTATTTACCTCTTAGTTTTTACTGTAGCTATCTGTTCAAAGGTCTTTGTACTTAGCTGTTGGCTAAACTGCAAGCTGCTGCTTGGGACGTTGTTAATCTGTCTGAGACTAGAATTTGAGGAACCAAGTGGTCTGGTTAGATGAGGGAGTCATCTAACCATGTTTTTCCTTTTGGTAACATGCCAGATGTTATCAATGCTAAGCAGATACAGAAAATCCAGACTTCATGGTGAATATCCTTTATTTCAGATGTGTGTTCAAAGCCTACGTATTTTTAAAGTGCGTTGGCTGTTGACTCTATTTCTGGGCAACAATCCTTTCATGACTGCACTCATCACTATGACTTTTGCTGCCTACTGTTCTTTTCTGTATAGAAGCACCCCTGCTTCTGGAGACACGAAGACTGGTTTATCTCCTTTCCTTTCTGTATAACACACATGAAATAGAAATGTATTTCATGCTGTATTTCTCTCTCACTGGGAGGATGAGTTTAAAAGTTACAGTCTCTGTAAAACGTGTAAACTGTGGAGAAACAGCACTAATCTCGATGAAGGAAAGGTTCTTCATGGATTTGGTTGTCTCTTTCAAGTTATTTTCTCTTTCCCCCTCCTTTCTAGGGAAGGAAGCTCGGAAAAGGGAACTAAAGAAGGTAAATAAAGAGATCAGAAACATTTACTTGGCATTCTCTCTACTATGATTCTATGTTTGTGATTGTAATAGGCTATGGCCGATGAGTAGACTACAGATGTTTCGGTTGATATCCTAAGATTGACTTTGGAAAATACTGTCCAAACAAGTAGTTTTAAGAAAACATAGACAAATCTTGTTTTGAGAAACCGTGTCTCATCATCTGCCATTTTCTATTACAGCTTTTTGAAACATTGTTCTAAGTACTTAGGAGTTAAAAAAACAAACAACAAATAAACCACCCAAGACTCACATACTTTTTAGTGTGTCTTACTGTGTACCTTTTGTGAGTTGGTTATCTTGTTGTTTGTATGTATCTTAACTGGAGTGAATGAATTATAGAAGCATTTGTAAATAGCAAGATAGTAGAATAAAAATTCCCAGAAGTTTTTATTACCTTTGCTGCTGATTTGTGCCATGGTTAATATTTGCAGGGCATTTTGAGGTGCGTTTTTTTCTGCAGACTGGGAATATTGAGAGGGGAGTATTTGGTACAAATGTTCTGTCTCTTTCTCCTGTGACACTTTTCTGATGTGCTTGATCTCTGATTTTCTTAGAACAAAAAGCAACGAATGATGGTACGAGCAGCTGTACTGAAAATGAAAGATCCAAAGCAGATTATCCGGGACATGGAAAAATTGGATGAGATGGGTGAGTGAGAGGTACCAAGTGTTGGACTTAGGCAGTGGTTTATGTAGACGCATAACATAATTTTAAGGGATGACTGGGAGACTAAAATAGAGTAACCTTTTTCCTCTCCTGTTAGAAGAGGAGATTCTGTGAATAATTGGGGGTTGATTATGATTTGAGGTGATGTGGTGCCATCAGAGATGACTTTTTCAAGAAGATGGCTGATAAAAAGAATGAGTAGTGTGCATGATAGTAACTTAGAGTTGAAGGAGGGAATTGTCATAAGGCTGAAGACTTCCTGAAAATAGGGATTGGAAGTTGTTTGCTTTGAAGTTGTTTCATTCATCACAGTTGTGTGGTAGAGTAACTTACGAATTTTTGGGTTGTTTTTTGCTGTCTTGGATTAGAGTTTAACCCAGTACAGCAGCCACAACTTAATGAAAAAGTGCTAAAGGATAAACGCAAAAAACTCCGTGAGACTTTTGAGCGCATCTTGCGACTCTACGAGAAGGAGAACCCTGACATCTATAAAGAACTGCGCAAATTGGAAGTGGAGTATGAGCAGAAGAGATCACAGCTCAGCCAGTATTTTGATGCTGTCAAGGTAATGGTGGTTATATTTCAGGCTTGTAACTGTGGTAGTGTATACTATTTGTCCGCTCTGTCAGGTGTGACAGTTACGAAGGAAGGGAACTTTATAAGAGACCAGTGTATGTGTTATGTGGCCCATATTAAGTACTTCTATTAATTGGCATAGTACCTCTGGTTACAGCATTTCAGTGAAGACAGCATGGGGCTTGACAAGTCTGTATTTCTCTCCGATATATTGATTTCATTCAACAAGAAATTACAGGGGAAATGGAAATTTATGTTGCAAATCAACAGTATCAGAATTTGTTTTCTGTATCAAAGAGTGAGTGAGCTTGTGAGTGTGCAGTTGATATTTCTGTGAATTTCTGCTAAATACGTTGCTGGAAATAATGAGAATCCTTTGGCATTCCTTTAAAGAGCTTTCTTTGACATTATTCCCTACCATATTGGAGAACATAATGTTGCCCAAGTGCAAGTATCTGTAAGACTTTTCTTCTTTTCCTTTTTTTTTTTTCTTTCTTTGGAATATGCAGCAGCCTGTGATTTGTGCCTTCTGGATACTCAGAATTACAGGTATACTTGTCTGCAGCCTCTTCCCTTTGGAGACTGAAGGTCTAAAGGGAGATGGAAACCTGACTGGATTTTGACCAAGATTTTGACTAAAGCCTTTCATGGGTGCACTGCATGTGCTTTGTTTTGTGTTGAAAGCTTTTACTGTTGCCTTATTTCCAAATATCTTTCATGGACTGCTACAAGATAACATGCCCTAAGAACAGACACCTTTGGCAAGTGATGGCAGGTCCCATGTGTTCTGTACTCTGAAAGGTCGTGAGGTTGTGGGAGTAACCCATTATCTCTTTTTTTTTTTTTTTTTTCTTCCCTTTTTTTCCCCCCAGAATGCTCAGCATGTTGAAGTGGAAAGTATCCCCTTACCAGATATGCCGCATGCTCCCTCCAACATCCTCATACAGGACATTCCCCTTCCAGGGGCCCAACCACCTTCTATCCTCAAGAAGACATCAGCCTATGGGTAAGCAGAAAAAGAAACTTGGAGGGGAAGTAAAAAAGGAGCACTCTTATTACTGGGGAGGAGCTAGCGGTGGAAGCAGAGGTAATATTGACTAGCAGAAAGCAGGAACTCTGTGCAAGTGAATTGTACTTTCTTTTAACCATTTTTTTTTTCCCTACTATTACAGGTTTTTGTTTAAATTGTTTTGGGTAATACACTATGTCTTCTAGCCTTTGTCTTTCTGCATATCAGTAAAACTTAAAGCCCTGCCTCTTGGAACATAAGTGCCCCTTAAATTGCCATATATGTGTTCTTTTGTCTTGCTAGTATATTCAGTTTAAGCTGCTAGTTTACTTGTTTATCAGGTTCTTGTTCTAGTACTAGTTCTTTCTGTTTCTTTCTGAATAGCCTTCTGTTTTCACCAACTTTGTGGTTACTTCATTGGGCTTCTGTGGTGGGATTCAATCCTTGCTTTTTTCTTCAGTCTTCTCTTCAGTTGCCTTCTGAGATTTTGTCTGATCTTCAGCAATCATGTCTTTGTATGAGGTTGTAAACTTCTTGGGACAAATCTATACTTTATAAATGTTAATGTTTCTTTTTAGAAGCTGCGTAAGCAATGATGAAAGAAGGCTGAAGGATTCTATTCAGTGCATGTTTGCTTTTGTTGGTTTGTGTTCCTACATTTCTCATTTCCTTTCTTATTTCCAGACCACCAGTTCGGTCCATTTCTGTACTTCCTCCTCCTGGGCTTGGTGTTCCACGTTTACCGCCAGGCAGGAAGCCTCCTGGACCTCCTCCAGGGCCACCCCCACCTCAAGTCCTACAGATGTATGGCCGTAAAGTGGGTTTCACCTTGGAGATGGCTCCTCGAAGGCGAGAAGAGGAGATTTCTTACAGTTCTGAAGCAGGTAAGGACTTTCCTATTACTGTCTGGGGTTTTCCTTCACCTTTGTGTTTTACTGTGGATAGTACTGCCATGAATGTAGTGTGCCCTAGACAAGGTATTCTCTGGGCAATATGGGTGATAATACTATTTGAAGGCTCTTCTTAAGTGATTGCACCTCTGAGGTGATTCTGGTATATTTCCTAATATCTGCAATTTTGTTGTCAGCTATATTTTTAAATATTGAAATTTCTAATTACAACTTGCAGATATTTATTTTTTATTAGGTTTCACAGATTGGATATTTTCCCATGTAGTCTTAACAGTGCTGAAACATTGTAGATATTATCCCTTAAAAAAACCCAACCATTCTCAGAGAAGTCTTCCTTTTTCAAAACAAAAAAACCCCCAACCCCCAAAAAAACCCCAAACCAAAACACAACAAAAACCCCAACTGGCCCTAGCTATGCATTTGCTAGGGGAACCTAGGTCCTCCTTTTCACACAGTTACTGTATCATCACTAGAAACTTTTGTGAGTGGGTAGATCAGCTTTATTGCATACCAGAAAACATTGAAGTATTTCAATGATGGACGACTGCTGAGTAGAAATGAACTAACAAGTTGCAGATAGGATTGCCTTCACTTGTTTACTGTGCAGATAACCCAGCTGGTTAATAGGAAATCTTAAAAATAAACTCTCCAAAATATTCTTTAAGGATATGTGCTAAACCATAAAGCGTTGATGATATGTCCATGCTGTTGCTAGGGGGATTTTTCCATAGATATACAAAATATTCTGTCTTTCATGCCAGTGTATTTGGAGTTTATGTATTTCCTAATACTTTGCTTCCTGCAGGACAGCGAGGGCATGATGATGATATGTCCAGTACCAGTGAAGATGAAGGTTATCCTGAGGATATGGATCAAGACAAGCATGATGAGAGTAGTGATGATAGTGACAGTGATAGGTCAGATGCAGACAGTGAAGCCGAGGACTTCCTGCATCGTGATAATGACAAGGAGAGGGAAGGTGGCGAAGAAAAGAAATCAGGTATGATGGGTAGTTACAGATTGGGGTGTCAGAACAGTGTCTGTTTTTCTGACTTGGGGGGAGTAATTTGTTTAGCTAGCTAACTCTGATCTAACTCGTCTAAATTCCAGCTGAGGAATTTTTATTAGTAAGTGGATCAGAAGGAAACTATCTAGAAGTGAAACATCTTTTCAGATGGACCCGTTTTCTTAACAGTTGGGTTAACTTAGTAAGGTTGCAAGCCATTTTTCACCCGAAGCATTGAATTGGCAGGGTACCCTACAAATATTAAGCCTCAGTGTAAAAAATACACTCACTCTTCAGTGACTTGAACAATATTTCTAAGACAACTAAATTTCATACTACTAATGCTTTTGGATAATATTTTTTTCTTGATCGCTTGGGGGAGACAATTGGTAGACAATACTAGGCTGGCAAAACTTCAGATAATCAGTAACACCAATGTTAACTCTTATGTAAAGAGCATCATTATGTTAGAATGATACATTATCCATACCAGGTAGAAGACTTAATCTATCTGATTTTCATTATTTTCTTCCCACCTCCCCCCACCCTTGCCCATGCTTTGCTTTCCCCAGGTCATAGTGTACGGTTTGCAGACATGCCTGGGAAATCACGAAAAAAGAAAAAGAACATGAAAGAACTGACTCCACTCCAGGCCATGATGTTACGAATGGCAGGTGAGTGAGATGGATATATTAAGTGGAGATACGCTATTAGGCTTCCAGTTAAGGTTTCTCTGGTAAGCTTACTTTGTTTGCACAGGTTTTATTTTATAGAGTAAATATTTTACTGTCATAATGTAAGGTCTGCTAAGAGTATAAGCTGTGGTTAGGTGTTTGGTTTTGTTTTAAATTATTTTTAGTCTAGTAATGTGTGTGTTTTGCATAGCAGAGTTGAAGTTATAGTAGCAACTTAGGGTTTTTTTTTGATGTACTGGGATTTTTTTCTTCTGAATTTTACCTTGCTTAACTTTTAAACAGTTGTTCAAACGAGATATGAACCTCTTAGTGAAAAAGAGAAGGGGAGATTGTCTATGGGCTCAGCCTGTAACCTGTAAGGATTAATACTCCCTAAAAAATCCTTTTGTAGAAATAAGTTAACCCATAGAGTGAAGTTTTTTTGTTTTTTTGTTTTAGAAAGACACCCCGGTGTCTTTTAGAGATGCTAGAGTGTCTTGGACATGGAGATTATGTTTATTCTGAGATCTAAATAAAATCTGTTCTATTTTCATTAAAAAAAAAGTTTCTCCCCCCCTTCTTTTTTGAATTGTTCAAATGATCATAGGAAGTTATTCTATGTTCCTTCTCCCCTCCTTGTGCACACCCCCCACCCCCACTGCAAACTCCCACAAATCATAGATCAAATAGCTGCAGTTTGGGTTTGGTAGTAGAAGTTTCAGCTCCCACAGGAGTGCATAGCTCTTGGTGGCAGAGCTATCTAGAACTGTGATTTTTTTTTTTTTTTTAATTTTTTATTATTATTATTTTCTGTTTAAATATGGTCAGTTTTCTTTCCTTTGAAGTGAAGCTTATCTTTCTTTTTTATTTTATTTTGTGTGCTTAAGTTCCTCTGATGTTCACAAAGATATTACCTGTGGACTGTTTTTTATAAGTATGTCTCCATTTCCAGGTCAGGAAATTCCAGAAGAAGGAAGAGAAGTGGAGGAATATTCAGAAGAAGAGGAGGAGGAGGAAGAGGACTCAGAGTCTGAAGAGACATCACAGCAACAACAACAGCCACAACTCAGTGAGGAAGCTCTTGCAGAGACTGGGTCATCTACTGCAACCTCCCAGACACAACAGCAACAACCACCTCCACAGCCTGTTCCTCCAACTCAGATACAGGCACCTCCTATGCCTGGGCCACCTCCACTAGGGCCACCTCCGGCCCCTCCACTGAGGCCCCCAGGACCACCCACCGGCCTTCCTCCTGGCCCTCCTCCAGGTGAATACTTGATTTACTAGGATTTGAAGGATGCAGGCTCTTGGTATTCCAGGCGGTGTATCAGTTTGGGAGTTTTGAAGCTGCAGAATATGTTGCAGATGAGGTACAGAAGCCCAGTGTGGTAATTGCTGAGACCTGTGTGATCTCTTCTGTGGTCAGTCTATTGTTGCTGTACCATGCTTTTGAGGCATCAGGCTCCTCTAGCTCCTCTAGCCGTTAGTCAGCCTGATGGGCATTGGCTCGTTTGTTAGCACTGACACTGACAGGCAGCAGTGGAGCCAGTGTTGAGTATGAAGGACAAGGCCTGGTGCCATGTGCCATGTGTTTTTTTTTCTTGTGTTGTTCCCCCCACATCCAACCCCGAATGAGGCAAGATTAAAGGTGTTCGGGAGCCACTACCTAGTTACAGGTTTGGGTGTGGTTTTTTTTTTTGTAAAAGCTATGGTGTGAAGGCTCCTGCTATTCTACCACCTGAATGTATTTTAGTCTTGTTAGGGAAGGTAACTATCCTCAGATGAAATAAGTACTAAATTTGAATTCATATCAATATTGGATTGTCTAGAGACTATTAGCAATGAGGCCAATCAGTACCAGTTTTTTGTAGCGTATGATTTTTTTTTTGGAGGGCAAACACTTGGAGAAAGACAGTATTTTATTTTCTGTAAGTTGATGGGGTTACCATATAGCTGAACTGGATAACAGTAACAGGTTGTTTTGTAATTAAAAAAAGTGTATAAATCTGTTGCTTGTTCTTACACTTAAATTGCAAAGATCAATAGTTGGACTACAGTGACAAGCACTATATACTACGATTTTAATGTATATGGGCATATTAACAACATGATTCTCGGGGCGGGGGGCGGTTAGGCAGGCAAAGTACTCTTTTCAGTGTCTTCCTCACTGTTCCATTTCTGATACCTCCTAGAGGGGGAACCTCAAAACGGTTGCTTTCAATAGAGCAAGCCAGAAGGGCAATCAAATGCCAGAGTGAAAAGTTCTTTCACTTTTAGCAGTTTTAAATTCAGACAACCTCAGCCCAGTAGCTGTTCTCAGCTATTGCTTCGTTACATGGGGAGGAGCCCTTTTACCAAGTGGGAGAAGATGCTTATAGTTGACTGTTATGGAGAAGCTTTAACTCTACAACTGCTGCTTTTTTTTGAGATTTTTAGAAGATCTGTTTGATCTGGCTGCTGGCTAGTGTTAGAATGGCTTTCAAGTTGCTGTTGAAGATCTTCAGTATTAGCTGATGGGATAATTGTTGGTTTTTTTGGTAGGAAATAATTTTCTCTTTTGTACGCATGCTTTCAGGAGCTCCTCCATTCCTGAGACCTCCTGGCTTACCAGGATTGCGTGGGCCTTTACCTCGCCTTCTACCACCAGGCCCTCCACCTGGGCGACCACCTGGCCCTCCCCCAGGCCCCCCACCAGGTCTGCCCCCAGGTCCTCCTCCACGTGGGCCCCCTCCTCGTCTGCCCCCTCCTGCCCCACCAGGTAAAGAATTCCGTTTGCTTCAGCACCAAGTCTCTCCCTGCTTTCTTTTGCTGTGGTGACCAAGCCAGGAAGTGTAAGTGGTTACCAGTTTGCCTTCATTCCTGTCTGTGTGGCTGCATTGTGCTGTATCTTTTTTCTATGTAATAATAAGAAGTAATTCCATACTGCTGTGTGTAGTTTGGTAGCAAGAAATCTGTCCTCAAAAAGGGAATTTCAGCGTTTAAACTTCTGCTGGACTGTTTCTGAATAACCCCTGGGTGCCATAATGGTGCTCCACTTAATGAGTTGGAGATAGGGATATTTATTTTTTCTGCCTGGTTAGACATTTCTGATGACTCTGAAGTTCCAGTGGGATGGATCATCAAGAAACTTTATTTTCAGATTATAATGTTAAAATTTGAAAGGGAGCAATACACAGGCTCCTGTAGCTTTCAAAGTCTGAGGAGCAGCAGCATTTTCAACCCAGCATTTGGTGCAGGGTTGAAAACTTTTTTTTTTCTAAAGCCAGTGCTACTGCATCTTGTTGGTTTTCTCATTTTATTTTTGTTTTTCTTCTTGGCTTTCTGAGCCTGTGCACTTTTTTGACCAAAGATTTTAAGACTCCCAGGTGTGGAGTGAGCTCACGCTTTCTTTTCTTCTTACAGGTATCCCTCCTCCTCGCCCAGGCATGTTACGGCCACCTTTGGTGCCTCCATTAGGACCTGCCCCACCTGGGCTCTTCCCACCAGCTCCCATTCCAAATCCCGGGGTACTGAGTGCCCCACCCAGCTTGATTCAGCGCCCCAAGGCGGATGACACCAGTGCAGCCACCATTGAGAAGAAAGCTACGGCCACTATCAGTGCCAAGCCGCAGATCACTAACCCCAAGGCAGAGATCACTCGCTTTGTGCCCACTGCCTTGCGAGTGCGCCGGGAGAATAAAGGGGCTTCTGCTGCCTCCCAGAGAAAACAGGATGATGAGCCTGCTCTCCCATTAACCAAAGCTGCCCCTAAGGCTGGATCATCTGCCCCTATCTCTGTACAGACAAAGGATGATGTGTATGAAGCTTTCATGAAAGAAATGGAAGGTCTCCTGTGACCTGTCATAGTCCTAGTTAGCTTTCCAGCCCCTCAACACAGATCAGACCACCGTGGAGGGAGGAGAAGGAAAGGTCCTCCTGCAAGCAATGAAAGGGCTCGCATGACAGGGAATAGTTCCCTACCCACAGGTTAACTTGCCAGTATGCTCTGGATAGAGACCGTGGCAGATGAGGAGTGGCTAGGGACCTCCTTTCAGAGCCAGCATGTCCACTTGGTGGAAGGAAATTATAGTCAAGAAGGCGATGCTGCTTTCCTCAAGACCTCCCCCTTCCTTGGAGGAAGATAATGGTACTTTGGGGAGGGGGCGTGTGGGAGTGGGGGGTGACTATGCTCTGCCTGAATCCTTGCACATCCTGAATGCTCTGGTGAGGGTAGTGGAACAGGTTTTTAAGGAGCCAGAAAAGTGTTAGCAGCATTTCATACACATATGGTCGTCCAGTTTTTATTTTCTGTACTGTTCTTTTCTGTAAATATTTTATAATCCTGTTTTTTAGTTGCAGTGAGATTGATCAATCATCTTTTTTCCAGGGTAGTCAGGGAGGTAATTTGTTGCGTATACTGTACACTGGAATTCTGCACCCTGTCCCCTTTACGGTCATTCATTGGCAGGGGAAACTTCATTTTGTCTTGTGAAAGACAATAAAATGTTCAGTGTATCAAAATACTGGTTTCCTTGTGATCTGTCTAAAACTAGGATGTAGGTGGAAAGGAAGGAGGTTCTTTGCTGGCCTTGGGGGAAGATAGAGGCATTCTGAACCTCAGAAAAGCAAAGCAATAGCTACATTATAAATAATATATACCTTTCTTTTAACTAAAGTTATGGTATATTCTTGTTTTTAAGTTCCTACACATCCCTTTCAGCCTTTGTTGGTAGCTAGTTGAAACTTGAGTCCTGAAGTACTATTAATAATTACAAAACTATTTCTTTTATATACTCTTATTGAAAGATTTACTTCATATCAAGCCTCAGATACCCACTGGATGCATCTTGGACAGGCTACCTTAAGTAAAAATTGGTAAACAATTTTAATTCTTGACAGATAATTTTACTTGTGGAAAATCTCTGGTTTCAAATTCTATGAAGTTAGTGCTTTTAAGGTGCAGATATTTTAAAAAAAAACTTTCACATTTCCAGCTTAAAAAAAGAATTCTTTTTCTATTTTGGTGGAAGTATTCCTTCAGCTTCATTCACTATGCTGACAGCCAAATATACCAATAACCCTCACCACATGCAAGAAGCAAATCTTTATTCTCATTTGAATCAGACTGCAAAATCTCCTGGGATCTTGTAGACAAATTAGTTTTAAGACTACTGGGATCAGTTGTGTTGGCAATAAGTCTCTCCCAAATGAGCTGCTTCTTCAGAGAGATGATAAATATTTCAAAAATGCTAAGTTTTGTCTGGAACGCAGAATTTGAGCACGAGACCTAATACTAGTAGTTAACTATTTATGTAGGTGTCTTTATCCTGTTAAAAAAAAAAGTGAGTGTGTTGTAAGTATAACATGAAAGCAATTGAGAAAACTCTTCATTGTCCCTGCTGAAGAGCTTGTGGTGAGTGTCCTAGTGATTTTTACGAGTGAGTCCTCTAGCAACATATCAATTTCCAGGTGAATATATCCAGACTCGTGGGGTTTTAGATTTTTTTTATAGAATTTGTTAAGCTGCCAGACTAGTAGCTATCTCAAACAGTGCCTTTAGTTGGCTATAAGCCTCAGACTTAGCTGAATCTCAGTGTTTTGAGGTTAAATCTGTTTTAAGGAGACAAAATTACTAGCTACCCAAACTTACACTTGAAAACTTTGATTTTTGTTTTCATGAATTCCAGACACAAACGAATAGGTTTGTACAACAGTTCTCTTCCTAGTGCAGGAGTTAATTGCAGTAGTATCTTAAATCTTTTTTTCAGTTATATTTGTGGAATATCCTCTTTATATTTTAGTTTTTTTAAAAAATGCTTTTTTGTCTTTATTCTTTTTAAGTGAAATGTGTGAATGGTGATTTTGGGGGGAAGGGGCATCATTGTGGTACCTCTGACCCTCGGTTTAATAATAGTATTGACCCTCCCTCCCAGGAAACAGCCTGAGGAGAAGAGGAACTGTGTTCTGGGATGAGGACCTCCCTCCCTTTCAAGGTCATTCAATGTGGGAAGACACATAATGAGCGATCC
>NW_009191171.1:743-2368 GCF_000690835.1 Fulmarus glacialis | reverse complement strand
AGGGTATCTCCGCGGCGCCGCTCTCCCTGGCAACACACATCCTTTGCCATAGCAACAGGGAGCAGGAGGCTGGGGCCGGGGAGGGGTACGGGCAGCCGGCCCCCCTCGGAGGGGAAAGGATTATCGCCGCTTCGGGGAAACTGTCCTAAAAATTTGCCAGCCCAGGCGTGAAGGCGGCAACGCGCCCGCGGCACCCCCGGGCCGGCTGAGACCGCCCCGCGAAAACCGGGGCTGGCGGGAGTAAAGCTATGGTGGGAAAGCAGAGGTGGTTTGGGGGGGGTATGGTAGCAGGGGCAAGGGGTGAGTCGCAAGGAGCAAGGTGTAAGCGGAGCAATTTGCATTAAAAAAAAACTGTGTCAGGCCTGGAAATGCGGAACTGTGACCATTACAGTCGACACGCAAATTGCAGCACTGAACAAGCGAGGAGGAAAAACCCTGTGTGTTTATTTTGTGCACTTCATAGCACTGTCAGTCTGCTTTCCTCATCCTTACCATGGCAATACGAGAGGAGACATCTGCTTTAGTAACCAGGGAAGTTTCAGGTATATACATATCAATGTATGTGGGCTTTAAGCAGGAGAACTCAAAGGTATGTGCAAAACTGCAACTGTTCCTCAGCTTGATTTGAGAACAACTACATTTTCCACTGATGATGGTCTCAGCTCAGTCCACAGGATCTGCAGTCATTTGCAAGAAAGAAAAATAATGTTTTAAGCATCCTATGTGCCTTCAGCATCAAAAGAAAAAGCACACCTCACTAAAAACCTTATCGGGAGGGTCACTTTGAGCTGAAAAAAGACACCAGTCTGCAAGTGTCAGTGTACGCACAACAAAAATAGACATTTGAGGGACTGGTACATCTGGGCTTTGTTTCCTGCGCATGGACGAGGCGTCAGATTTAGGTCACCCTGCTCCCTGTTTAAGCTGTGGTTCCTGTAAGCACCTTTTAATACAGCTCTAAAATGCTTTGACACGGCGTGATGCAACATGCAGAAAGTGTGAAATGTTGCTGGAACCAAAGGGAACAGGTATTTAAGAGCTTCCGTGCAGAATTGTTGCTTTTTAAGGCTGGCTTCCACCGGGTGATTGAGTCTCCTGCAGCAGCAGCAGCTCTCTTCTGACTTCTCAGCAGTAACAGGATCCCGTGTCCCTCCTGCATTTAGAGTAAGACTTTTGCCGCCAGTATGAAGAAAACCCGAAAGCACCGGTTTCAGGGATGGCAGGGAGAACACACATACATATAATTTCATCCACTTGGCAGATCTGGGTATATGAAGTTCTCTGATGCCCCTTGAAGTGAGCGGATTCTTGGCAGATCTGGGTATATGAAGTTCTCCAATGCCCCTTGAAGTGAGCAGATTGTATTCCCCCCGTCCCTACAGGGTTACTGCCAACCACGTCCCCGTCCCCTGACCCGCAGGGCAGCGATCGCCCCATACCGACTGCCCTGAGCCCCATTAGGGGGGTTTATAGTTACACCAAAGCCTTCTCCAAGCCCCGCATTGGCTCTCTGCCCCTCCTTGCCAATAAAGCCACTTAAAAGGAAGAAAAATAATCCAGGTGATCCATTTCCCTCGCCCCACCACTGTGACCACTTCTGTTTCGGTCGCTGGGAGAAAGCCAGG
>NW_009191171.1:347-721 GCF_000690835.1 Fulmarus glacialis | reverse complement strand
CTGCAAGGTAGCCAAGCCCTAGGGCAAAATATATTCGTTTCTGTTTGTGTCTGTGAGTGGCCAGGACACCCCAAAACGCGGCGGCCAGGCCAGCCCCCCCGGAAGCATTGTGGCATGATACATGGAAACCCACAGCCACCTGCACGGAAAAAACCAACCCAGGCTGTTGCAAACTTATTTATTTATGAAGTGTGAGGTAATGAAGAAAGTGCTAAATCCAACCACAGTGTTAACTCTAACAGTTCTCAGCAGGTCAGCGGGGACCCAAAGGTGCCATCCTGCAGGGCCACACCTGCCAGCACCCCCAGAAAGGGACAGGGGACTCTGCCACCCACGTACCCCACCACAAGTTGGGCAGCAGGATGGCACAGGCA
>NW_009191171.1:0-337 GCF_000690835.1 Fulmarus glacialis | reverse complement strand
GGCAGCACAGCCCCTCCATGCACCCAACCTGCCCCCTCCAGCCAGGCTCCCTGCAAAGCCCAAAGCTGCACTGGGGATTGGAAGTGGCTGCTGGTGAGGGGGGTGCTCAGAAGGGTGGGAAAGGTGGTCACAGGGATGGGAAAGGGGAAAAATCCCCTGTTATTGCAAATGGGTGGTTTGGAGAGCTGCAAGGGGGGGGACCGGCCTCCGCGAGGACTCAGCTCAAGGGCCCAGCAGGAGCCAGCCCTTTCCTGATCTCCCTAAAGTGCAGCAGGACTGAGGCCTCCCCCGCAGCAGGAACCCCCCTCCAAAAAAAGAGTTTTTATATATATATATA
>NW_009191170.1:8695-8984 GCF_000690835.1 Fulmarus glacialis | reverse complement strand
GCTGCCACGGCCACGACCACAGACTCACCATAGAAACACGGCCACGTCAAACCCTTGGCCAAATGGAGAGCAGGGCCTGATCCTGAGCGTGCCTCTGCTCCCACCACAGCAGCGTCGCGATGCTATAAATGATTTTCCTGCATCACAGCCCGCGGGGTTGCCAGGAAGGTCAAGGGTGGGGGGCCAAAGTGTCTGGGAATGAATTGCAAGTATGCGAGGCTCTGTCGGAGGGTGCCCTGATGACAGCTTTCCCCTTGTCCTGCAAGGCAGCCCCTGCCACGGTGGCACT
>NW_009191170.1:7933-8476 GCF_000690835.1 Fulmarus glacialis | reverse complement strand
CGGGGGAGCCGCAGGGCAGCGGGTCCCACTGCAGGGCACCGCAGGCTGGCTGCGGCAGGAGGGAGCTGCTGCTGGCTCCCGGCTCCGGGCTCCGTGTGCGTGCCTGCCTGGGTGTGCCTGAGGGAGGAACGGTGGTGGCTCCCGTCCCACCAGCAAAACGAGCCGTGCTCTGGGTGAGATTTGGCCGTGCCGGCAGCCAGGACAGTGACCTCATGGTGCGGGAGCTGCGGCAGCCCTGTCTGCCACCCCGGGGCTTCGCTTCCCAGGCAGACAGTTTACAGCAAATGGCTCGTTTTGATGCTAAAAATAACCCGTTAGGAAACAAATTGGCCCCAGCACTTCAACTGGGGAAAAGTGCATTTATAAGTAAAACTCAAGACGTCCTTTCCTGTTCTGCCTCTGAAGCTCAGGGAACCGGCGCTGAGATGCTGACTGAGCTTCCCAGCCAGGCAGCAACTTATTTCAATGCAGTGTTTGACTCCACCAAGATGCATTTTTCTTTCCCTGCTAGCGATGCTCCAGAGGCTGGTACCAGTCACCCGC
>NW_009191170.1:4156-7901 GCF_000690835.1 Fulmarus glacialis | reverse complement strand
GGGCCACAAGCGTTTCCCCAGCCGCGGGAGCTGTGAATTGCCCCCTGAAAATGCCCCCAGCTGCGCCATGCCGGAGAGCACAGCAGGTTCCTGGTGGGGAATGAATATAACAAAATGAAAATATTTGATTTCTCTTGCGGTGAAAGCACCGTGGTGGGGCCACATTTCCTCTTCCACTTCAAAATTGCAGATTTTACTAAGTCTTGTTTGTATGCAGAGATTTTCCAGCTGCTTCTCTCCAGGCTTTGCTCTGGAAGGATTAACTGGGGTGATGAGACACCTCCTCTCTGAATTGCGAATGCAAAAACATTCCTGTGTCCTGGCCCAGCTGTTTGTGCCCTGCTCCAGCCCTGGTCCTTTCTTTCCAGCCACGCTCAGGGGCTGTGCGGTGTCCCTGGGGCAGAGCAAACGGCGGCACAGGAATCACAGCTGTTCCAGGCATCAGGATGCCAGATCTGCCATGAATCAGTTATAGGGAATCGAATTAACACTAGGCTTTTCTGGAGGCAGGCAAACCACCTGAGCTAAATAAACCAGAGGCTTCTGGCTCTGGGAAAATAAACCAGAGGCTTCTCTGGGTTCTGAAATATTTAGCTAACTTTTAGGTTCCTTGTTTGAGTGTCTCTTGAGGTGGGAGCTGAGGTGCTGAGCAGCGACAAGAGAGGATGCTCATCTAGGTATCCCCCAGGGCACCTCCACACAGGGCCAAGCGACAGACTCAGGGCATGGCCATTTTCGGGTTTCTGGCTTGAGAACCGCATGTGAATGGTCCCCTTTATGTAGGAGGATTGAGAGCTGCGAGCTGTCCCCCACCCTGGGATTTGCAGATGCTGATGTGACTGCAAGTCCATCGTTCATCCCTGTGCTGTGCCTTTGGGAGAGGATGCTGCCCCGTACTCCCAGGCTGAGTCTGCTACTCGGGTTCATCCATGAACCATCCTCTACTCCTCACCCATGCGGCACTGGAAAGGAAAATAAACCCTCTTCTTGCCTTCCGTGCTGCTGGGTTTGCTCCCATTGGGGCTAACCAGAGCTACTGGCAGTAAATCTGGAGATGAGGAGTTATGGAGACCTGGCAAGGAGGGGGAAGAGGCACTGACCCACCCAGAGACTGGTTCCTCCACCACCAGCTGTGGCCACAAAATCCAGCCCTGGAGAGATGGCTCATGTTCATCCCTGTGGACAGCTGGGTTAAAACAGACTTCTCCCTAATATTTCAGCTCACAGGGCCCCTCTCCTTCACTGTGCACCTCGGGCTATTGGTGCCTCTGTGCTGCAGCTGGCCCTGGGGCAAACCTGCCCGAGCTCTTCCCCACCTCCCAGCTCAGTGCAGTGGGATACTGGCTATGGTGATGGGACTGTTGTTTCTGCTTTGAACACAGAAAGATGCTTTCCCCCAGCAGCCCTGGGGAGGCTGCAGCATCTCCTGCTGGGTATTGCAGACTCACTGGGGTCTTGGACAGCCCCAGGCACCTGGATGACCTGCATCCCAAGGGCTCTCTGCATCCCCGGCCCCTCTGGGCTCTCAGCATGGCACTGCATTGCCATCCCAGCATTGCACGCTCTTTTATAGGGGGATTTTTGCCTCCACAACCGAATAACGCTTCGTGCAGTGGGAGTGCCTGGCTCTTGGCATCACCACCAACAAACCTACCCCTGAGCTCTCCTCCGTGCCAGCAGCTTCCCATTGCCGTGGGACCTTCTCACCCTAAACGGCCTGGACCGGAGGCACAGCGGTGCTGCAGCGTGGTCTGGGCTGGTGAGAGCTGGCTGGGAGCTGTGGTGTGCGGTTCTCCCCCACCTCTGCTGAGTGGCACCTCTGCATCAGAGCAAAGGCAGCCAGGACGGAGTTAATCTGTCTCCTGTCCTTGGACATCCTCTGCAGAGCATGGAAGCAGCCTCTCGGAGGAGGAGCTGTGGTGCTGCTGAGAAGCCTGGGACCTTTCTGATGCTCCTTAGGGTAAACTTTTTGCCCATTAGCCCAAACAAGCAGAAGAATTTCACGCTGGCTGGGCTGCGCCCTGGCACAAAGGGCTCTTCGGGGAGTCGGATCCAATCTGAGCATCTCCTGGTCGGGGCAGAGTGGAGGTGTTGGGCGAAATTCAAACTATAGTCTCCTCCCAGGTTGCTGAGAAGGCAGCGCAGGTCGTGGTGCCCAGAGCAGCTCCCGGGGTTTCTCGCTGCCCTGCTCTCTGTGCTGACCCCTGCTTGAGCAACGAGCAGCACTGATGGCAAGGGGCACGGAGGGCTTGCCGCTGGGGGATATTTAGAGGGATGGAGTGAAAAATGGCATATCTCTATTAAGCCTGGGCTCACCAAGTCCTCCAGGACAAATCCCTGCCTGCAGGGTGCAGCCGCAGTCGCTCTGTAACGCACATACAAATGCGTGTTACAGCTGCAAGCTGCGCAGTGCCGCTGCTGCCGAGCTGCAAGTGCATTCCTTAGCTCTCACTCTCCCCAGGTCCCACACTACATGGCATCACCTATTTATAACTGCATGCACTGCAGGAATAATATTAGACTGATGGCCTCACACAGTCACGCTAAATGTTATTCTATTTATGTGTTTTGCTCCTCTTCACAAGCTGTCAGTCTCCCAGATGCCAAAACACTCTGCATAGACAAAGACTCAGATTTTTCTCTTTTATTAAAATCTTCATCAATGGCATCCAGTCCCAGGTATATTTACCATTTTTTCCCAGGTCACCTGGAGTAATTGCATCTATTATTCCTTCCCCAGTCTGATCGATATCCTTGGTAAATAAGATAACCTGTCAGGTCTGTTGTCCTTGTAGCCAAAGGTACTTTAGCAATGAAATTGTTTTGCTGAAGAAATAAATGCCTCTCGCTGAATCTGAGGATGCTGTGACCTTTCATTAGTGACCTGAGTGACTCATCCCTTTTTATGTGCGCACTGCAGCCTCCCACCACGCCGTAAAAGATGCACCACAAAGTCCCGCTGCCTGGTGCCCGGCGTAACGGGGAGCCGAGACCTGCGGGAGCCTCCTGCTCACGCTGCTTCTCCTCTGCCTTCGCACGTGGTCTTCACACCTCCGCCTGGGCCTGGGGGCTCTCACCTTATGCAGATGCCCTGTTTGCACAGTGGGGACCCTGTGCACCATGGCAGTCCCACAGCGATGTCCCCGACACCCCCAGCCCTTGTCCGAGCAGCAGCTCCCGCTGCCCCGGGCTGTGGAAATCTCTGACACAAATGCATCAGCCCATGTTTTCAGCACGGGGCAGCCAACCCACACTTGTTTAGCAAACAGGGCTTTACTGGCCATACCAACCCCCCTGAAGTGAAGTGGGCAGCTCGGTCAGAGCTTCAGATGTCAGCCAGAGGCCATGTATCACACGCCGTGAACCCTATTCACCGGTGGGGGCAAATCCTTCTACTCCAGCGGGCTAACGTCTTGTACCTCTGCAGCCAGCAGCTGTTAATCGAGGCCTGGCAAGCATTTTGCTGAACTCACGGAGTCTCTGTGGCTCCTGCGGCACTCGCTGCTCACTCCCGCTGCCCACGGCTTCCACACGGGAGCCTCTCGCCCCTTGCTTTGCTGGGTGCCTCTGGAAACACAAAGACCCTGGAAACACGAGGTGTTTAGTCTCTCTTTAGAAACCTGTGCAAAGTGAAATAAAGAATTAAACAGAGTTGAGTCCTATGCATTTAGCTGCTGCCGCTAGTGATATTTTCTTCTTGTAGAGTGTTTTGCATGCCAAGAAAAACAGTTTTGCCTTTTAGGGA
>NW_009191170.1:0-4133 GCF_000690835.1 Fulmarus glacialis | reverse complement strand
TGCGTCTGTACATGTGCCTGTTAATTCTGCCTGAACAGCTTCCCGGGGCTGTCAGCTCAGAAGTTCTCTTTAACATAACAAATCTTGACTGTATTTGCAACAAATCCTCAACCAAGAAGGGTTTATTTAATGAAGCAAGAAATGCTGCCAAATTTCCAGGCTTGATCCCAATCCCGTTAATGTCAGGAGGGGAGTTCCCACCATGTTTGGTTTGTTGGTTGGGTCTAATCTGGATAAGAGAGTTAAAAATCTGCGTTCGGGTTGGATTTGCAGACAAGTTCATTGTTCCACTTCACTGTGCCAGAGAGTCTGTGGGAAAAACAGACGGTACAGGTGGGATTCCTCTCGCCTGATTTTAGGCATCTTCAAGTCCAGCAAGATAGCCAAGGGAGGGAAGGAGGAACATTCAGATCATCTTAAGCCAGGAGCCCAAAAGAGGTGAAATTAATTTATTTCTTCCTGCAGAGCCACCTCACCCCAGGAGGATATGCAGCTCGTGTGAAGGAACCTGACAGCTCTGGGAGGTCTCTGCAGCAGAGGGGAAAGGACCTCGCTCAAAGCCAGCCCCTGAGCGGGTGGGTGCTGACCCAGGCGCTGCCACAGGTCTTTTGCTCAGGTCTTCTCCCTGCACTCGTGCCAGCCAGGAACCGAGGCTGACGCCTGGTTCAGGATGCAACCACGGCACAGCAACTCCTGTGGGCACTGACCCCCTCCTGCCAGCAGCAAACACTTGTGCGTGGCCCTGCCGATGGTTGGCAGAGCTGCTGGGAGAAGGGGAAGGGGGAATATGGCAGCTCCCCGCCCTCCCTGTCCCCTCATCCACTGCCGAAACACGCACTACTTCCTCACCTCCCCATGCCATGACTGGGGACAAGCACAAAGCAAGAGCTGCTGGTTGCTGCAGGGACAATCCCACCCCTCTGCTCCCAGGGGATGAAGAGCACTGGGGAGGTTTTGAGGGGTCAGCGGTGCCCACGCATTTTGAGCGGGTCCCCAGCAGTGACCATGCAGCTGGAGTGTCCCGCAGAGAGCTGCGGCTGCTCTTTGCGAGGGAAGGAGCCTCCCTTGACTGGGGGGGCTGGAGGAAGGAGGGCTGCTTTGCTGCTCCCTCACCAGCTGTGAAAGCCGACCACGCAGGCTCATGTGCCAGCGGTTGGCCTGTAATTACCCATACAGCTAATAAAGGGAAGGAGCCCATTTCTTCAACTCACAAGAGGAAGCAGTATTGTCTGACAATCAAGGGGACTGCAAAGCATGAGGTACCAAAAAAACCCTGGATCTCGGGAGGATCAGCCCAACACACAGATCCTTAGTGGCTTTTGCTGATTTGACAGATGCAGGACACAGAAAAATGAGGAGATTTATGGTTGCAACTATCCCTGGGGCTCAGAGGTGTTCCTTGGGATACAGATCTTTAAATCATCATTAACAGTGACATGAGGGGGCACTGGAGAAGACAGAGTTGGGCACAGCAATGCAGGGGATGAGAGCAGAGTTTGCTGGCACTTCCTACGCAGCTCTCCCTCCCTGGGGATGCAGTGATTCTTTTTTTCAATCAATCAGGCACAAAGTGGGTGCGTTGACAGGGTGCTGCAACTCCTATGGGCTGTGGGGAGCCAAGGCTAGTTCTGTGGGGAGCTGTAGCATCTTGGATGGGATCCATGTGGGAAGATGGAAGAGCTGGATAGCTTTCAGAGGCGAGGGTATTTTTTCAGAAAAGGAGGAGAAGAGTTCAGAGCTCTGGAGAAGCCCAGATCCTGGGAGTGTGTGCAAGCAGCAGAGGCCAGACCTGCTCCTAATGTCCCAAAGATCTTCCCTACTGCAGAGACAGAAGAACATCTCTTCTGGGAATTTAAGCTTTGTCTTTTGATTTCCTCTGGATGAGGTGGGAGCTGAAAGTTTCAGGGCTTTGCTGAGCCTGGGGACCTACCCTAGTGTGTGCCTGGCCCAGCACTGCTCTCCGCTGGCTGCCTGCAGTCTCGCCGCGCAGGCGGGCAGCACTCCCGGCAGCTCCCCGTCTGCAGAGCCCTGGGAAACTCGTCACCGCTCCCCGCAGCAGGCGGGCCCCTGCTCCAGCCCGCAGGCCAGCTGGCTCCTGTGTTCCTATAAAGCTTTAAAAGAAGCCAGACGACTCAGAACTGAAAGCATTAGGTGTTTATTTGCGCTTTAGACATATTAACTCCGTCTGAAAGCCAGTCGCGGCTCCCTCTGTGCAGCAGCAAAGGTGGGTCTGTGCGAGGAGCAGCTGACCGTGATAAATATCGGGCTTTGGTCCAAAGAGCGCGGCATTCGTGGACGGGCACTTTCCCAGAACAGGCTGATTTTAACTCACAATCCACTTCCTTCAGCCAAACTGCAAGATCTGCTGTTGCCAATCACATTGCTCCTTTCACAAGGACCGAAGCGTTCAAACTGTTCATGGCGGGGAACATCAAGAGCAAAAACCAAAATGCCGCTCGGGAGCCTCTGCTCCCCCCGAAGCAGAGATCCCCATGGCCCCCCCGGTGACAACACACGGACTGCCCTCGCCACCAAATCTTGCCTTCACAAGCCTTCAAACCAGCATTGCCTCTTTTTTTTTTCCCATGTCTAATTTTTAATAGACATGTCTAATACCCTCGCAAGGCTGGATGCAAGAGAAAGATGCAGTCACCCACCCAAAGATTTCAAAACTCTCCTGGGATTTGCCTGCTGCAGTCATTCGCCTTGAAAAAAAACCCAAACCCAACCAACAGCCTCCAGAAACTTTAAAATGCCAATTTGTTGTTGTCTGCTATATGCTTTTCCAGAAGAGAGTGAGTAATGCTAAAATTCTTTTTTCTTCTCTGAAGGAGGTGGGCAGTAGAAGATAACACAGATCCTGAAGCAGCTCAGTCACCCAGGAACAACTAACCCAGGAACTGGCACAGCTTAGTCATATATTTAAAACCTGATATTTTTATGAATATTTCCATTTCCAAAGCACTTCCCCCCTGCAAAAATTCACCCTCTCAGCTGTGCTGCAATGCAGGGAGTTAATTACCAGTGCCCTCTCCTTGGGTGAAGGAGGGAATCCTGTCTAAAACCCACGTCCAGTGGGGGAGAGGGGATGCAGGAGGGGGACAAGGCATCGTTCACCCCCATCCCTCACTCACTGAGGAGCTCGATGAGCGGCCGGGGATCCAGGGGATGTTACCCAGCTCTGAGCACTGCACTGGAGGCTGGGCTGAGATATACTTCAGGTCTGGAGCAAACGCAACGTTTCTCTCTTTCCATCTCCAGGCGTACTGTAGGCAAAATGGTTGGCTTGAGTAGCTTTGATCTAAAACCTGGTCCCAGTTTGCTCTCTGACGCCAGCAGTCCTGCCTGTCCCTTGTGTGAGATTAGAGCCAGTGATGCTGCAGTCACCATCTCTCTGCAAAACAGGCATCAAGGTGGGGGGGCTGCTCCCGAGAAGGGGCCAAGCGCAAACTGAAGTGCATCCTCAGAGCTCATCAGAAGCCTCCTCCTCACAAAGAATGATGCTCATCTTCTTCTCATCTGTCTGGCAAGAGGATTTCCTCCCGAAGGTGGACCCCAGGGACTGGCTGGCTCTTTGGCGGATGGTCCTCATACGTGACATGCAGTCTTCGCTGGTCATCACATAGAGCAGGGGGTTGAGGGCGCTGTTGAAGCTGGCCAGGCCCCGGGTCACCTGGTAGGAAACATAGATGTTCTTTAAAGCCTGTGTGCAGGACCCTTGCAGCTGCCAGCCTCGAGACAACAAGTTGAGGTTTCTGAAGATGTGGTAGGGGAGGAAGCAGATGGAGAAGAGGACCATCACGAGAATCACCAGTCTGATGCTTCTTCTCCTGAGGCTGAGGTCCATGGTATCGTTCCTGCAGAGCACCACCACCACGTGGCAGTAGCATCCGATGATGATGAGGAATGGGATGACGAACCCAGTCACGGTGACGGCCGCGGTGTACGGCAAGTAAACGCCCAGGTTCTCGTGCCCGGTCGTGTCGTGGCACCGCGTCCCCGTGTCGTCCATCTTGTTGAAGGTGAAATCGGGAGCTACCTGCGCCATGACCCACACCCAGACCATCGCGCTGAGCCATACAGAAGAGGTTGCCTCCTGGCACCTGCCCCGCGCCTTCAGCGGGTGCACGATG
>NW_009191169.1:540-880 GCF_000690835.1 Fulmarus glacialis | reverse complement strand
AGAGGCCGGCGGGCTCCCCGCCCGCAGCGCCAGGCTGCTTTGCCAGTCCCCGAATTTGCAATTTTTATTTTTCGCTGGGTCTTGTGAGATCCCACGTGGAAGCCGTTAACGACCGCTTGATAATGATCATGACAAAGGCATTATTCAAATGAGGCAGGTAATTGCAACCAGAAGGCGCCTCCTCCCCTTCCTTTTGCTCCTTTCTTTTTGCAAGAGTAACTCTCGCATTACATCCCATCCTGACGGTACTCCGCCAGGAATCACCTCCACCACCCCTCACGTTAAACCAGATACGTGCACGCCGGTAAATCACGGCCCCACCGCACCGCGGCGCCGGGGC
>NW_009191169.1:0-428 GCF_000690835.1 Fulmarus glacialis | reverse complement strand
CCCACAAATTAAGTGTTCATGCTGCGTGGTGCTTTCGGCCCCCCGGGTAGAGAGCGTTCTTTTTTTTTTTTCCTGCGTTGTTCTGGGGTTTTTTTTTGCCGTGCTTTTGACTCACTGGGAGCCTGTTGTTTATTCACAAGCATTACGGTATCCTGTTAGCATTCCGACCAGGGGCTGCTCACAGATCTGACTCCGATGATTTCCTGGAGGAACATGTGGAAGCAATAGCGGGGTTTTTTGACTCGCCCCGGCCCGAGGATGCACTAGTGGAGGGCGCGCAAAGGGCCGGGAGCACCGCCGGGGACCCTGCGAGCCCAGCCAGGGGCACCTCAGCCCGAGAGCGCTTTTCGCGGGAGTCGGTTCTCGTTTCTGCCCCTGTTCCCTTCGGGGCACCTTCGCTTCAGAGGCTTAATTCTCCTCCGCTTAGG
>NW_009191168.1:0-3919 GCF_000690835.1 Fulmarus glacialis | reverse complement strand
GGAGCTAAGGCCGCGCTCCCGCGCAGTGCTCGCAACGACGGCACGCACTCCGCGGAGCCCGGTTCGCTCAGAGGAGATGGAAACACCCTCCTCCCCGGTCGGTCTTGCGCTTTCCTTGCCCGGCAGAGCAGGTCAACCTGTAAGAGACGTATTTCGTTCCACCTGGCCTACGGGACTTACGCAGAGGAACGGTCTCTAAAACGGTTTTACGTTCTGCTGTGATGAAAGAGCTAGACTTGCGGTGTGGGGGAACCTGGCCTACTCCCAGTGTTTCATAAAAACAAGCCTATGGGGAAACAGTAACATCCGTTTACTCTTCTTTACGTCATGTCTTACCACGTTTGGCTAAGAATCGCCATAAACCAACATACCAGACCTTCAAACACCATCCTTTTAAGATTAGTCTACATATGCACACACATACATCAATCTTGCTTATCTGGTTTAGTCCATCAGTAGTTCATGTTAACACACCAAAATTAAAAGACCATTAACCAGAACTAAATGAACCCCGTAAATACAGCAGAAGATGCACTTTGTCCGGCTCCCTTCATCCTGTTGCGGTGTGCCTTACTAGGCTAGACTGTATTCACCTCCTTAAGAACTAATAAGGAAGTAGTGGGGAGGCTCCCGTGTGATACGTGCAAACTAGGGTTAGTGTTAGATGAGGTGGGCTCGTGGTTGATTTGCACAGGCAAAATTTTTACTTAAAATTTCGCTTCAGTACCGGGATACTGGGATAAGACAGGAGGCTACTGCGTAACTATTGCAACAGTTTGCTTTGCTTTCTGCTTTTGCTAGCTCAGCCATGTTTAGAGGCAAAGGATTACATTTAACTGGCTGCAGCTCCGTTTCAGTATCTCCACAACAGACATGATAGTATTGTCAGCATTTATTCCAGATTCCTCCTATCATAAATGGGTTCTTGCTTTGGTAATGTGTAAAACAAAGGGAGCCAATGTAGTTAAATCTGTGGGGTTTCATGCTCTTGAGATTATCTTCCTGTTGCCATGGAAACTAATACAGGATCAGTTAGGAGGAAATACTAGGTGATTGTAGGTGGCATTGTGGGTGGTGCGTTTGGTGTGATGGTGCAGTGTATATAAAAGGAAAGCATTTGTATTATAAAAAGGAGCAGCTAGAAATGGCAAGAATCTAATACCGGTGTTTAGCCAATACCCTTACTGGCCACATAGCAGTACTTTACGGTCAGCAGTATGGGAAGGAAGGACATTTGTGAGTATGTAGGCTGAGCTATATAGCTCGAGAACTTCCCCTGAATTAATTTGTTTTAACTGTGGCAGAAATCTACCCAACCTTGAATTCCTGGGATAGAAATAAATAATGGTTATCAAAAATAAAACATGAACTTCCATGTAGGGAACCCAGTTCAGACTGGAATTCAGTCTGGAACCCCACTAGGTTGAGAACTGTACAATTACAAAATGAGGAAGACGGTCTAAGCTGAGCAATGTAGAGATCCTCCTTCAGTTTCTTATCTGTGGAATGAAGAGAATAATGATTCTCTCTTCATAGGGTGTTGGGAGTATGGATACCATGAAAAGCGTAGACCGCTCAATAATGTGTTAATAGGAGTCATAAACCTCCTGTATTTGCCCAAGGGTATTAAAATCTAAGCAGACTAAGCAAAGGATGTCTATTACCCTTGGTTTTGAGTGAATAATCCTAAGACTAACCAACTCTACTGAAATTTTGCAGGAAATGACCCCTGCAAAAATAATTTTATTTTAATATCCTCCAGCCCCTGGTGATAGCCCTCTACATATAAACCAACTACCCTATGCATTGACATCACTGACATCTGCCTATTCAGCATGACTTTAACTCTTTCCTGATGCTCTAAAGCACTAATACATACATCTCTAATTTGAATTTTATTTATTACAACTCATTCTTAGGTACTTTGTACAAGCCATTTTGATGGGCCACTGGTATGACACAGTAATGCATTTCTTGTGGCTTACCTGCTTAAATATCAGCCAATTGAATTATACATTCATTTCCAAAGGCTGCTGCAAACTCCTGTTCCATACAAAATCATTACCGTATTTACCGATGCCTGCCCTGACCTCCTGTTCTCCCCGCAAGGCCCCGCAGTGACTCTCACTCTCCCATTTTGGCCTCCCCTCTTTTATCAGAGACAGTTTTCGGTTCCGCTGCACCTGCCTTTCTTAAAGGTTTGCCAGCTTTCACCATTCTCTCGTCTCTCTCACAAAACACCTTGGATAAACCATACAGTAATTCTGTGGTGTCTGTAGCTGTAGGTGATGTCCCATACCAACACATTATTAATCAATCTCCAGTCCCCACTTAGCGTCAACCATTTTAGTGTTCACTGCTACAGCACAGTAAGTAATGTACATCACAAGTTACTAGCAGACTGCAATGACACAGTAAAATCACAGTGCAATTTTATGTGTAGCAAATAACACTAACCAGTGTAGAGTCTATTATCTGGGTAAAGTGCTCTACAGGGGAAGTTGTGCTTATTTATTTATTTATTTATTTGTGTAACTAAAATGTTAGAACCCTGTTCTTTACATTATCTGGGAAAATCAGATTATATTATTGTTTTGGTTTCTTGGGGGTTTTTTTATTTTTTCTTAATGAGCATGTTACCAACAAGTACCCCTAACTTATGCTGGGCCATAAGCAAAAGAATAAGCCACAGATCTGCACACTAACTTCACGTTTAAAGAAGAAGTATTAATGTGGCTTTCTTCTTAACAAGAAAGAAACAGCTCTTTTAATCTTGAGATGAATACTTGCATAAATATTTTTTTTAATTACAAATACAACAGAAACTAACAGTTCAATCTTCTCAGGTACCACCTTTGAAACAAATATACTAGTTATATAAAAATAGCATTTTCAACCTCCCTAGTTATTGCCTCTATATCAAATGCCCAGTTTCTGGAGAAGTGGACTTATTTTTCTAAAGCCTACAATGTTTTTTATACCACATCCATTACCATAAGTGCATTTATGGCAGCATCACAGCAGCACCTTAAGACCAGACAGCATGTGCCCTTTCTGTGTGCACATAAAAAGTGACAAACATGCCTTCAGTTGCACTTGAATTATCTGGCTGCTTTCCATATGCTTTCAAAAATAGAAGTTGCAGAATCCCAACTTCAGTTGAATACTTACAATTCAATCTTCATGTATCATGAAAATTAATTTCAGCCCTGCTGCTATGGTGGCTTTGCAATGTGTCAAGAGCTTTACAAAAACAGAAATTCTTGCCAATTGTTTATAGTAGAGAAGTGTCCTTATTTTGCCTAGTATAAAACCAAAAAGTGACGGAGCTAGTTAAATACTAATTGAGGGTCCAGTCCTGTCACCAGCTGGACATACGTGCTTATTTTTGCGGAATACCATGGAACCACCCTGATACATAAAGTGCTTGCATGCACATGCACTATATCTCAAGCTAGGTTATATTCAGGACATGTAGCTGAATATAGCGGGAAAAGATCATCCGGCTAAGAGGTGTCATTTTACACAATCACTTTGGACAGCGCAGCTGCATAACATGGTGTCATACAAAGAGAGACGTGAGTTTCCACTTCAGTCACAATTTAAAATGTCACCTTAGTGTTTTTATAATTTACCTTGAGTTATACTTCCGACTGAACCACAACAGGTGTATTGTACTAATAGATTGTTTCACATTTTTAAACTGCCGACTGCCACGCCTTAACAAACTACCGCTCCCTCTGAAATAAACATTGCAAAACCATACATGACTTCACTCTGTGACATCCTAAACTAAACGGTTTTCCAACTGCCTTACCCAAAAAGCACGCAAACCCGCTTCCACGGCCGGTGGTAATGGCCTGCGCCCGCGAGGAAGCTGTATTGCCACAACCCAACCTCACCTTTGTGCGCTTTTTCT
>NW_009191167.1:30634-38275 GCF_000690835.1 Fulmarus glacialis | reverse complement strand
TAATAATAATAAAGATTCAAACAATCAAATGAGGGATGATACATTTAATGAAATTTCACTTCATCCAAATTAAAATGAAGTTCCTGGATTAACTCATTCCACAAAAGAAGTTATCTCTTTCAGGTCAGCATACACTTAATTTACACAATCTATTAATGTATACTTTTAAACCTGAAACCATTTTGGGTGCAAATATTATAGAAAATACAGTTCTTTGGTTCAATGATTTTGATGTTTATTCTCTTGCTCAAATAACCATGATTTACATTCCACTCATTTTTTTTCTTTCTATATATATATTGTACATACAGAAGAATAAATGTACTACAGTAATCCAAAATTGTACCTAAGGGTAAACATAGCAAAGTTTAGGTATGTTTGGTTTAGTTCTCCCACAAAAATTCCCACAAAAAATACTTCAGAAATATATGTTCCAAGATCTATGCAAAATAATTTAATGAAATTTCTATTCATGAGTTATAGAATTTATTAAATGAAATTTTTTATTTATTTATGCAGAAAGATAAAGGAAAGTTTGGTGGTTTATTTTGGTTTTTTAAATCTTTTTTTTCATTATTCCCTTACCAGTCAACAGCTAGGTACTGGAACAGTTTACTGGTGTAAAAGGAAATGTTGCTTATACTTGCTAGTATAAGTGATTTCTCTTTGGCAACTAGAAGTTATATTAGAAAAAGGTATGCTTGTATACTTCTGTATAGGTATCCACTCTAGAAAATTTACTCTCTCTATGACTATTTCAGCTATACTTTCTAATATAGACTGCCTATATTCACTTAGACATTGGTGCAAAATAGAAAATGACACATTTTGACCCAAAAGCATCAGAAAATTCAAAATTTACCAATAAAGTTCTGCATATGGGTCTCTAGGACCTAACCATAATCTTTTAACGAACTTATAATACAGATGTATTTTTTTCACAATAATTCAAGTTACCTCTAATAATGTATTCTTTTCAACTAGATAAAAGCTATAATACATTTTAAATATAAGGCAGATTTTGCTTTCTGGTATTTCCATTCATTTTTTCCAAGAGTTCTAGTTCTTCTAAATTTTGTAACACTGTAACCTGTGTCAAATAAGAATGAACTGATACTGATCTCTGATCTAAATCAGTATATGCTATTGTCTGTTAATAATAAAATTCCATTCTTACATGTAAAATGCATAAGAGGAGCTCTATTTAGTGTCAGCTGCAGTGATTTTAGCTGCAAGATTCATAACTGCTTCATAAGTGTCACCATAAGAAAAAGAATGTAAAAATTTAAGAGCTAGAGCTCTGGTTCGAAGTGTTGAAGCAGATGATTAAGTACACAAATAATCCCACACTATTCATTGTCTTTAAGTATGCAGGTTTTCCCAAAAGTATATTTAACTATCTGAATCATAGCCTATAAGTTTATTTGCAAGTGGTAGTTCAAGAAAGTTTGGGAAATTTTACTAGAATTACTACAGCATGCATTTTTAGACCCACGTACCTAAAATTAATCTCTACGTCCATAATTAGGCATCAAAATAGAGTTTTAAAATCTTCAACTATTTAGGATACATTCAGACGGTACATGACAACCTCAAAGGAACTTAAGCTTTAGTTAAGCTTGCATTTAAATTATTGAAGTGTCAAGCTGGGGCCCTTGTTGTATGCCCTCTAGGTTTTTAAACCCTTTATGCTGAGACAGCTCAAGACAGCACACCACAGCAAGTCAGTATGCATGGGCTACTGTAAGGTTACTTGATCTCACAGTGCACACCATTCGTAAGTTAGCAGCTTCTGAATTTCATGTTACCACAGTGTTGCCACATGCATTTGTGCCTGGACAACGTAATTTTTTTCTAACCTCACCAATACTCATCTCTTCACAAGTTGTCAAATGAAAAAAGCACAAAGGACTGAAGCAATTAAAAAAAACCCACAAATTCTCTGAACAGTTTTATATTAAGTGTTAACAGCAGCTAAAATTTTGCAGTAATGCAACTACCTATGGCTATTCAAAAGACAGAAAGAATTTAAACTTCACTGATTGCAGTGACAGGTTGGTAGTAGCAAAAAGGGAGTTTTCAGTAATCATTAAAAAGGCATGTAATGTAATGCTAAAATTCCCATCCCTCCTTTAGCAAATGCAATGAAATTTGCTCTCTCCTCCCCCACTACAGGCCATGTAAATATCGCCCTTTTGAATTCAGTCAGTACTCTATTAACAGAGCAATTAGCTTAAGCTGCCAGAGCAGCAGGTGTGGCAAACAACCAGGTACTTTGTAATCCTATATGGATGGCATTAATCACTAGCAGTAACCATAGTGGTTTGCCATATAGCTCTAACTTCTCTGATCTAGAGACGAGACCTAAGAATAATAATTCACATATGAAGGATAGAATTCATCTAATTTAAATCTTAGTTATTTTAGCATGAGATATCCAAGTCTTAGTTAATCAGACCTGCAGACTAGTCAATGGAGAACAATGGGTGCCAGGGAAAGAATCACCTGTTCAGACATCTGCTTTAGGCATTCCTAGGGCATGGCCCCTATCTTCTTATTTCTTCTATAACTGTTACCTGTAGGTAAAGACCCAGTACAAAAGACAATAATCTAAATATCTATATTCTACTCGGGTTGTGAGTTATAAACCAAGTTACATTTTAATGTTAAAATATTAGACTTTTAATTTATACTATTTTATTGAATGCTTATCCAAATAGGTTCTGAACTCAACTCCAGCATGATAAATTCTCATTACTCCATGTTTACACCATTATCTGGCCCGCTATGCCTACAGAACAGGATAGCTCATAGCCCTTCCAGATACTCAGGTGTTAATTATGTTATTTTTATATAGTACAGGTGGAATATCTGCTTAGTTTGCATTATATGCTGTGTATTTTACCCAAAGACATATTGTACACAGTCATTAAGTGAAATGCCACAAACGTTAATATCTAGACTACAATATATATGGAGAAGAAAACATGCTAAACTAAAGGAAAAAATATTCCAGGCTGTGAAGTGTAACAAAAAAGGCCCATGATGACAGTTTCATCTGAAAATAGCAGACTGAGACATATAAAATTGGTTTATTGTCTCCCTAATGAGGCAATGTATGTAAAGCCCAAAATACTCTATAATCAAAGTTACCAGGTAGTGTAAGCTTTGAAAAACGAGAAGCAAATCTATAGCTGATAATTAACAACTTCCTTCACTGTTGACTACACAGGAAAGAGAAGGGTGTTTTTACTACTGTTGTACTCTGCATTACTCTATGTTGCTACTGCTGGGTCTGAACCCAATCTCAGAACACAATAACTGCTTTATTTTTTTCCAAAAACTCTTGTGAGTTGCAGTCAGGAAGGACTAGTTTTTGTACACTAAAATGCTAATGTCATTTATTTAGTTAGATAGAATTAGAATAATCTGTACAATTATAACAAGTCATAACTTTTCAAGCTTAGTCGTAGCATCATGAAGACATGAAGTCTTTTTCTTATACAAGTCTCTTTTCCCCAGCTAAGTATAACTCATCCCTGTGCAAACACAAACCTTTAAATACTGCTTACCACACCTTAAATAGCAAAAAACCAAGTATTTGTAACCTACCAATATAACCTATTCAATAATGAGAGAGTAAATTTAAGGCAAACGTCTTAAGTACCTTATTCTAATTCTCCCACATTCCAAACAGAGGTTGACAGCCATCTTTTTCTGACCATAGCAACACAGGAAAAAGAGAGTAAAGATGACTTGTTCAATGAAGCCTACTGCCTGCAGAAGCTACAATAATCAGGAAGCAGCATTATTAATAAGATGACCTAGTTGGCAAAAACAATTTGCAGAGATACTTTATCTGAAACCCTCTGCTTCCCACTGAATGATGAGTCAACACAACCATTCAGACTCCAGTCTTCTACCAGAATGCTATGTCCAAAGCATCCCATCATTCAAGTCAACTGCTAAGGTTTGATTTTTTTCAGTGTTCTCTTTGAATGTTTTCACAGCCTCAAAATAATACACGAACCTACAAATTGAACCAAAACATGAGGAACAGGATGTGAGCCTCTGATTAAATTAACTTTGGGGACATTTCCCCCCCCCCTAAAATCCAAATACTTTTTTCATAAATCAGAATCATTTCTTGCTGTATATTCCTAACTGGATGTGTTCCATGCTGTGAGGGTTTTTATGCTTTGCTTTAAAATGCCTTACATTTAAACTAGGTTTTCAAAAGTGGCTACGTGCAAATCAAAATACTACTTACTCATTTGCCCAGAGCAATAATTATTTTTTATAAACTTGTCAAATATCCTTTGTTTCTTAATGAATCTTCAGGGCATGTGGCAGACAAGCAGGTTTTGTGACACCTGAAAGTAAAATTTCAGGACAATTTTGCACGGTTGATATTAAAGAATGTGCATGATCATGTGTACTGCGTATTTCAAGGCTCCAATGAAAATTGTAAAACACTAATAGATAATACAGAAAACTTATATCCAAATCCACCAAATCCAAACTTGAAAATCATTAGGCAGACTGCAAAATATTTGAATGATATCTACAGACGATATCCCATCTATTATTGATGAGAAATAATAAACTGAAGTCCAATACAAAAGCTTATCCCTGAGCCCTAGTTGTATTCAATGAAGAAATAATGGCATACCTATGCTTCTGGCACTGAAACCTATACAGTTTTGAGCTTAGGAAAGCATAAACTATAAAAAGAAATGAGCCACACATTCAAAAAGAAACTACACGTGCCTCACAGTGCACTCATATGGGGCCTTTTGAAAAGATTTAACTGGAATCAGAAGGTGTGCATTACTTAAGAGACAAAAAAACTGGTTTGGATCTGTCCGTCATCTAACATTCAAACAAACATTGCCTTTCATACCGTAAAAATGCATAAGAACAGTGGCTAGTAGCCCAGGGTTATGACTAAATGCTACCACACTTAAAAACTCTGTCATCATGAATCCTTACATATTTTCATATTCTGGACCCCATCTAAATGGAAATATTACCTTGTGGATCACATCCCTTCTTATTTGCACTTCCATACACTAAACTCCCTCATATTCATAGTCCTGACTCATATCCATCACCACTTAGGAGCAAGTATGTATCTTTCCAGGGCTTCATAATTCCATCTGTCCTGACTGAGATTTCCTGAAGTACAGATGAATTCCGCTGAATAACACTTTTCCTCAGAGAAAAAAGAGGAAGGGGAAAAAAAAAAAAAAAAAAAAAAAAAATCACTTGGAAGCAGTATGTGAAATGTATACATTTAGAGCAACATATGGAAAAGCAATATTAAAAAGTACGTCTCGTGTATTAAAAATATGCATGTGATTTAGAAATTAAAAAAAAAAACCCACCAAGAAGGAGGAAAACATCGCCATTAGACTACAATCTGTCTGCAGACAATCAAAAATCTATGGTGAAAGTTTAGGATTCAGATATAGACTCAATTGAGTAGAATATTCTGCATCAACTTATTCCTCCAAGAGTTACATCCAAAGTACAAGGGGCCATCTGTACAAGAAAACATGTATGGGATACATTAAAAAAAAAAAAACAACAACAAAAACAACACCACCCCACCCCCTACACCCTCCTCCAGTTGGTCACTACATTTCTTTTCCACACAATGTAGAAAGTACTGGCTAGTAACACAGTGTCCCTAGCTTAATATCAGGCAGCTGATACAAAAAGAACTCAGCAGGATGAGCAGAACCTTTTATTTACTGTTTACTGTGCACTCCTACTGCCTGCATTACAAGTAAATCTAACATTTAATTCTTGGTGTGGAGAAATAGTTTTACAGCACAGTCCATTATTGGTTATTCTGTGATGTTTGCAGAGCTACCCTTATGAACTTCAGTTCAAGTCATCCTTAGTTAATTTTTGTCCTCTATAAATGAACTTAGATTTGCACTCCCATCTTATTTGACAGGAGAAGATAAATACATCTGTTACATTGTTCAAATTTTTTTTTAAGTTTCTAAAATTTTTTCCATCAACATACAATTTTCCAGTTACCACATGAACAATGCATCTGATTGATTGTACAGCTTGTGGAAATACTGAAGAGGACGCTCTCTCAAACAGTATTAAATAAAGTATGAGTTGTTTTGGTTTTTTTTAAATCCATTTCTGATTTAAAAAACCAAACACTTCTCAGTCATATTTTTTGCCTGAGTTTTCTAAACAGTACAATGAGAAAGCCTGATCAATAAACATTCTCTGACAAGAACTTGTAAAAGTTTTTCCAAATTCATACCCTGTTGTCATGAACTCATATTTCTCAAAGTACATGGTACTTCATAGGCAGTAAGGAAAAGAAACACTGAGAAATAATGAAGTAAAAAACCAACAAAAAACCCAGCTCCCTATTTCTATATTAGAAATCAATCTTAGGGACTATTGTAAAAAACTTTCAATATCTAAAATACAGTAACACCAGCTCCCAGGTAAACACCCTAATTCCATTTTGTCTACTCTGTTTTGATGTCACAAAAAATTCAAACTTCATATAAACTGCACGTGTCATTTATTCAGCTTCATACTATTTCTAAGTAGCCAATTTCTTTCTGCTGTTGTGTTTTTGTGGTGATCCAGTCAGAGGCAACATTCCAGGTAGCACTGTCTCCAAAGCTATGTAAACCTTTACTAGCACAAAGAAGTTGCAAAGCAGGAAAAAGTTTAAATTATTGCAGAAATAAACCTAGAATATAAATGGTGCTATAAAACCCTACTTGTTTCAGCACTTTGGTTTTTTTTGTAATGCACTGTCACTATCATGTGGCAATCACAAGAAATCTATTCTTCAAAAACAAGCTCTTAGCCACTGTTCAAGAACTAAAAATGCTTTTTTTCCAGATGGTCTAATGATAATGGCTTTTCACAGATCAGCTGCAAAAGTTGGTTGTTTTGTTTTCACTTCAGTGAACTAAAATTCCAGAAATGCCACAGTCAAGTTAATCTCAAAGAAAACAGATATAATGAATACAGAATCAGGGGACTTGTCTAAACTGTGACTTTTGTAAAAATGCTATATTCAGTTCCGCAACTACTAAACCTCATCCTGTGAGGTGTTATATAGCTACAACTTCCACCAAAGTCAGGACCTCTTAGGACTAGGGCCAAGTCTAGACACACACACACACAAAAACTCATTGGTGGAAGCACCATTTTTGTTAACTGATTATAAGGTCAGTGTCTTTCCTGAGTCCAAGTTCTGGCCTGTGAAGGAGGACACTAGGAAGAGGAGCATTGTAGGCCTAATTATAGCTCAGTAATTCTGATACCAGTCTCTGACAGTCTCGGCTTCAGCTGCGAGGGTATTTGCCTAGAAAAAAAACAGTCACAGATGGTAGCATGGGAGTTTACGCCAACGGAGGACTGAGCTCTGTTGTGCTCTTAAGCCATTTTGCCCTTCCTCGGCAGAGATTCTGAATGCCTACATCTTTAAACCTGAGTGCATTCTGGTAACCATTTCTCAAAAAAGGATAATAGAACTAAAAAGGGCACTGGAGACAAGAAACAAGGATAATCAGAAGTATAAAAGTATAGATCATAAATTGCCGCCTTCCAGAAACAGGGAGCACAAATTTGGGAAAATATAACCCT